>NC_141937.1:14738166-15040184 GCF_057802395.1 Ceratotherium simum simum | reverse complement strand
GTATCAATTGTCAAAAATCAGTTTCCCAAAATGCTCTCTAATGCATTATCCCAGTTTTCTTTGGCATGATAATGGGACATTTCAATATTTGCAATCACTAATTCCACTTATCCAGATTTTGAATAAGGATATCATCATTTTAAAGTGTTTTGAAATGACTTTTACCTGTATTTCCTTGCCTTGTACCTAAACTCTTTAAAAGTATTCTATGCATATGCACACGTATATACACACACCCTCATACGCAAACATATTTGCTTTGAAGTTTCCTATTCTTGACGGTTGCTCCTGGGGGTGGGGAGGGATGACACGAAGGACAGAGGAGGAGCTTCTTTATTTCCTCCAGGGTTTCTCCTCACCCACACACCAGCCTACACTCAGGCCTGACCTGGATTTCTGAGAGGGAACCTCCGCCAAGCTTCACTTTCTCCTTCCCAAATTCCAATTTCTTTCTGTCAGTTCCTTCTCTTATATTTTCGGCAACCTAAGAAGCAAGCTTTATAAAGGAATTATCTTCTCATTTTTCTCATATCAACATTTCAAAACCTTAGTCCATCCTTGCTATCTCCTATTCCAACCTACCATTCATTCCCAAATCCGTGTAATCCGGTTTCTCATCTCATCTGGCTATGGAAATGGCTCTTGGTGGTTGCCAAATAGCCTAACTGCCAAGTCCAGTGGGCATTCTTCAGTCCTTCTCTCAATGGCAGCCTCTTGTTGCTTCTGTGATGGTGACCACGTCCTTCACTAGGGGTCTTGGTGGCACCACACCTTCCTGGTCCTCCTCTTATTACACACCTTCCTGGTCCTCCTCGTATTATAATTTCTCCTCTTTTTTCCCCTTTTCCTCTCAAATCCTCTTCTGTGGCCCCTTAAATTTTGAGAGTACCCAGGTTTTGGTCCTGTGGCCACTGTTCTGTTTGCTTTATATATAGGTCTTGGTTTCATCAACTCTGGTGGTTTCAACTACAACTATGCTGATCATTTCAACTCTGTGTCTTCAATCCAGCTTCCTAAACTGAAATTCAGACTTGAACATTCAGCTACCTCCTGGACATCACCACCTGGTAGTTCAAATCCCATTTGTTCACAACTGAACTCCTCATCTTTCCTCCTCTGTAACCCGTCTCCTCTGCATGTACTTGTTTTCCTCAGTTGGAGATAGCCCTATTGACTCTAGATAAAGTCTTGACCATCTCCCTTGACTTTTCTCACATTGTCACTCCTTAGCCAATTAAGTCACTCATTTACCAAATCCACTGGATTTTCTTATTGAATGCATTCTGTGTGTCAAGCATGATGCTAAATGTTTCATGTGCATGATCTCATTTAGTCCTCAAAACTACTTTATGAAGCAGGTACTATTGTTATTCTTATTTTATCAATCAAGAAGTTGAGGCTTGAGGACATCAGGTGACTGGCCCAAAGACAGAGGTAAATAATCAGTAGAGGCATGATGCAGCACTGGGTCTCTGAGTCCACAGCCTAAACTCTAAAAGTATAGTCAGCTATCATTACACTTAGGATATTATTTTATAAACAACAGTTTGTGCATCCTTGTTCCCTATGACACTGTGAATTCCTTGAAGGATGCACAACACTGGTTACATAAATGGATAGATGGTTGGATGGATGGATGGATAGATGGATGAATAAATTAAAATATTACTGAGAAATGTGTCAAAGAATTATTTTAATGAATCACACAGATAAAACTTAAAAAGTTACTTTATGTGATTATCGCATTTAAAACCTATACAGTCATTGCAAGATTTAAATAAGACAAGCACTTAGAAGTAAATCCTCAAAATGTAGTTATTATTGTTATCATCAACTATTACTCTTGTGATTTTCATGTTCTGATCTCCAGGAATTCAGAACACAATTTGAGTCTTAAATTCCTGACCACAATTACCCTATTTATACCCAACATTTTCTCATCGAAAACTAAACCATTGAGGATTTCATCATTGCTTAGTTTTTAGATTAAAATCCATGATTTTCCACAGAGGGGAAATGACTGCAAGTTAATATTCAAGCAACTAGAAATATACTAAAAGATACTAAAATCTCGACTCCCTTAGATGTGTGAATTTCTAAGCTTTAAGTTACCCTTACAAGGAGTAAATTAGATGATAATGTTAATGTCCTTTAAAGTACTATCTTCTACTTCGTTATTGTATTGTTGGCTAGGAAAGCAGAATAAAACATCTAGAATGACATTTCCAAGTTACTGTTCAAATACATTTAACTGAGTTACTTTATAAACTTTTCTTCCACTGTGCTAGACAATAGTGTCTGCTTTTGTCAGCCTACCAAGCTGGGGGATATTTTGTGGTCTCTCATACTACAGCAATAAGCACATTTGTGTACAGAAGCATACACAGACAGTGCTCCATTTCGCTCACAAGTGTAAAGTATTTTGAATACTTTTTTTTCTCTTATGTTTAGAACTGGTGAGGTGCAAGATAACAAACACCAACAAACAGAAAATAGGAAGGAAACATTTCAAATAACAGAATCTTATCCACAGAATCTTCATCACAGGTATGTTATACTCAAGAAGCAATGAAATGATGAAGTTATAACATCCGTCCATTTTCTAACCTTAATTTTAGACAACTTTTTCTGGGTGGCTGATGAATCTCCAGACATATCCGCCCACCGGTGAAGTTCTTCCTTTGCTGAATGGAGCCAGTCTGTGAATTCCTGGACTGCGTCTAAATATATTAGATGGTCTTTCACAATCTCTTCCACTTTCCTCATTTTCTCCTGGTAAACAGTGAAAAGGCTATTTTAACAAAAGTCACTATTGAGAATAAGAAATCAGATAAGACAACAGGTCTGATATAAGTCTCTTAACCATCTCAGAAGATTTCATTCTTATTCTTGAATTTTCTCTGTGTTTTATATCTTAGACTGAAAATATCAAACTTAATTAGACTGAAAGACTTTGAGGAAGCAACCATTTTTCCTATAAGTTTACTTTTATGTAGCTTTGCATAAAAATCTATGCTTAACGGATGCTAACATCCCTCACTAATAATCCATTTAATAATAATTATTATAATAACTATTCTTATTATTTAAGCAATTGTTTGTGTTGGCTTTGTGTAGAGCACTCTGCTCAACATGTTAAACACATTTGCTCATTTAATCCTCACAACAGCCCTGTGATGTAAATACTAATACCATTCTATAGGAAAGGACACTTACAGAGGCTAACATGCTCAAAGTCACACATCCAAAAAAGTGTCAAAGCTAGAATACACATTTACTTCTTTTTGACTCTAGAGCCTTAGCTCTTAATCATTGTCAAAATAAAAATTAAGGTAAACTAACACATATGTTAATAATTGTAGTATTAATAATATAAAGAGAATTCCCCAAAGGAAAACTAAGGAAGGAAAAAAAACCCCTCCCTTATTTTCTTTAACATTGTCACAAATATACAAAAAAAAAAAGAAAAAGAAAAAGAAAAAAAAACCATAGAGGAAAGTAAATATTCAGATAGAGAATTTTTAAAAAATCTTGCTATTACATGAAGGACCCTATATGTTGGAGAATAGGAAAATACAGTTTTTATTAAGATGGGAAATGAACAAAATACTTAGTACACGACTGAAATCTGGGAGGTAAATTTGCATTTCATACAACAAATATAAGCGGCACCAAAGGAAAAAGAACTTGAAACACTTATATTTGAAACTCAGACAATCTTAAAAAGAAAAGAAATGGGTTGACTAACATTCTAAGCGGAGAACATCAAAAAACAAAGAATAAAAAAATAACCATAAGATTGCAGAAAGAGAAAAATTCATGGGCATCTGTAGGTGAGAAATGATATTTACACAATAACAGTTCACTAAATGCACAAACAGTTTTAGAGCAGCCAATTCCCCAATAATTCAGCCCACAGTGTATTCTTTACCTGAGCCTTGAAGGTTTTTCTTCAGTACAGAGCACTAACCTTGGCAACAGTCATTATATCATTAAACTGTGTTTTCAATTCCTCTTGAACTGTTTCCTTGAAAGACTCATCCTCAGTCTTCTGGTAGAGCTCCCTGGATTTTGCAGTGAGGCATTGCAGGGCTCTGGAGTGATCTTCCCCCTCAGACACGATGGACTGAAAGTGGTCCAGAAGGGAGAACTTCTCTTTCAGACCTGGCTGCTGTTTCAAGGGATGTTCTACTTTTTGGTCCACTGATTCCATCCACTGCTCCAACTGGTTTTTCCACTCTAGATAGTCATTCCATTGGCTAATCACAGACTCTAAAGTGCTAGAATTAATGTCACATATTACAAAAATAAGTTATGTTGACATCTCTATTGAAAAGCAATTACGAGGGCATTGCATCCACGTAAGCTGTTTTACTGAATGCTATTGTAAGTGATGAAAATGCTGCTTTTAAGTGCAAGGAGAAATGCTACTTCTCTAACCCACAATACAGTTTCTTCAAACGAAAGTAAATCTATGTCAACATTTGAAGTAAGATGTGGTAGTCATATATGCATCTGGAGATGTCTTCCAGATGTTAATTGTCCTAAGTGAATGGACATATTTATGTGTTATGCTATTAAAATCAGCACTGGGGCATCAATTAAATTTTATCTAATGTATATCAATTCTTAATTGTCTTAGCCTCAGTTTATCTTATTAAAATCAGATAGTAATTATTCATTGACTGAAATTTCAAATTTAAAGTATTCGTCTAGGTAAATAATATCATTAGATTGATTTGCACTTAGGGATATATATATATATATATATGCACAATATTTAATGTTGAATGTATGAAAGAATGAAGACTCAACATATTTATAAGAAATATAGTCACAAATATAGTAGTCAAGGAAATAGCTCTCTAGATATCCAAGTAAAAGGCTCTCCAGGCTGCATTTTAAAATTTGAAATTATTCAGCTTTACAAACTATCCTAAACTCATCGTCAGAGACCCCTGCCTGTCTCCCTTGCGTGCAATCCTATGATCCTGGAGTTGCCTCTGTGGTGAATGTACTTCCAGCATCTGCTCAAATTGTTCCTTTTGCATCAATAGGAACCTCATCAAATGTGCTTTAAAGTCCTATTCTTTCCTCAAAGAATTTTCTAGAAACTCCAAATCAATCTCGCCTCCCAGAAGCCACCCCAGGCCTTGTGTTCTCCTACAGTCCACAGTGTCTTAGTAACACAATCTGAGTCAGAGTCTTTTTGGACTGTATCCTACCCAAGCCTCTAAACACTCAGAGGGCAAAAACTACTGTTTTGCTTCATTATTTTAGCACAACAATTTGAACAGTGCTACTGCTCAATAGATAGTTGTCAAATTTAATTTCTTGCTGAAAGAAGAGAGTCAAGGACCTGAATCTGCTTCTTGTATTTAACATTTTATCCTAACATCCAAAAAATATTCCCCCATATTCCTGTTCACTTTTATGAAGCTGGCCTACAGCCAAGCACCGGGAAGTTCAGTTCATGTTCCAGGAATCTACGATATAGAATAACAGAACCGGAGGAGCTGATACTTTTCTTTGCTGCCCATTATGCTCTATTACTAAGATTCAAAGTCCTGTTGACCTTGGGAGTCAACACCCGTGCTCCATATTAAAAGAAAAAAACAAAACATACCCTCCCAACTTTTAGTTGTAATCATGGCTGTTTACGTTGCAGTGTTTTTTGTTTTGTTTCGTGATGAACTTTCATCTTTTATTCATCTATTTATGATGGGCATATTGGGCATGCACTTCTTCAGTGACCTAACGGCATATATACCTTCAGAATATGGCTCCTGGAATGTATTTTAGTATAATTCTAACTGAAACCCATTTGACCGACAAGCCAGCCAGATTATTTGTGGATACTTTGAGAAGAGGAGGAAGGCAAAAATCTTCTACTCATTAATATAACATCAATACCAGCACCTGGTGTAACAATCAGTCTCTTCTCTCCTTTCTCATCAGCATCTGGTGCCATGCTTCCCAACAGGTGTTCTATGGGGATTCTGGGCGGGTTGACGGTTGGGTGAGAATGTCCCAAGCATCGCAGGACATTAGCTCTCCTGGCCTCAGTCACTAAATGCCAGTATACCCCCATCACTGTGACAATCAAAAATGCCCCACATATTTCCCCAACCCCAATGTGGGTGATATTACTTCGAATTGAGAAAAAGATTTATACTTAAGCTCAACGGTTGCCAACAACTTAAATTCCTGTATGTTCCTTTTAAAAGCTAAAAGTTATTAAAAGACCATATATCCTTGCTTTGATGAACTGAAAGAAGGTATTTTACTGAGCCCATGCGGTGTGCAAGATTCCATGAGAGATATTATGGGAGATGCAAATATCACACACACACACACATAAGCACAGAAACAAACACAATCAATCTTTGCCCTTACAGAAAAGACAATCTAGGCAAAGACAGGCATGTATACAACTAGCTAAAATGATACTCTTGGTGACTCTCCCACAGGATACCCTCAGCACTGCTCCATCATTTTACTAAACCACTGGGCTTTATTTACGCAAATAACACTAAAAATAGACTCTGTACCTCTGAGCACGGACGGAAGAGCTCACGATGTCAGCCCACACATCTTTAAGGGTCTGTAGCTGAGTTTGAATCACCTTCTGACCTTCTTCGTTGCTACTTCTCAAGGCCTGCTCCCCTTTGCCAATGGCCATATTCAATTTAACTTCTCCTTCACCTTTCATCAGGAGAATATCCTATAAAGGAAGAATGAATACTTGTCAGTAGGACTATTAAAACCTGGTATTTTTAAAAATGGTTATGTTTCCCATGACAATTAAGGCAGGGAATACCTTACTCACCTTAAAATGAAAACAACAACAAACTCTGCACCCTATTGCAAGATAATACTTTACTCAAATATTAGATACTAGGAGTCTGGGAATCAAAGATTAACTCTAACTTAAATTCTTGGAAAACTTTGGGCCACTAGCCTAGAAATTATAACTTTATAGAATTTGGTTTCAGAGTAAAAAAATTATTTTGCAAATGAAGACACACTTGTCAAAATCCTAACAGTTCCCTACCTTCATTTCCTGGCTAATTCCTGTCTTTCAAGGTTACCTTCACTGCCTGCGGTCTGGGTTGGTGGTCTCTTTTGTGCTTTCAACACACCCTGTTTGTTTCAATCATGGCCCCTCTATACACATTGTACTGCAGGTAACAATGTACACACTGGTCTCTCCCACTAGACTGTGAACTCTTAGAAAGCAAGGGCTAACTTCTACCTCTATACACCCACAAACTGCACCGTGTTTGGAGTAAAGTTTAATATTCGCTGTATATTAACTAAAAAATGAAATTAAAAATTATTTCAAAGCTATTAAAACAAAAGTGTTCCTTTATGAAGAGGAAAAATTACCCCTCCATATCCTTTTTGCCCAGTTTCCCTATTTGCCCACATAATCCTCATTTAGAGGCTCACAGAACAAATAGGACCCAACTCAAACCTTTGTGAATCTAATCAAATCAGTCTTTAGAAGTTGTGGGTGTCTGGCCGGTGCCCCATGTACCTGTATTTGTAACAGCCGTTTCTCCAAGGTGTCTTTGCTTCCAATGGTGCTCTCTGCAGAGGCCAGTCTGTCTTGAACGTCTTTCACCCAGGACCACATGCTCTGCAGCGCCTCCTCCAGGGCTTCATGCTCCTGCAGGGCCACCTGGCAGCTCCGGAGTTTCTCTTTGGTCATTCTGAGTAAGTTCTGGTAGCTAGTGAGGAGCTGGGAGCACAGGCGTCCCTCTTTCCCAGCACCATGGCCTTCCTCGCTGAGAAGCTGCCCTCTCTGGGAAAGCTTATCAAGAGACTCTCTAAACAAAACAGAAAAAGAAAAATTTAATCCTGACATTCTGGAGTGCAGGGGAGTGACAAATGATTGTTGATATTGGAGCAGGAACCAGACAAGAGCTCACAGCTGACATGCCTTTAAAATGAAGATCCTGGGGACTGGACTGGCCACTTGCATTCTTTGTGGTTCTCCGAATGTAGTCAACATACATTGGGGGATTTGATTCATTCTGTGCTGTGCCTAGATCCACGTCCACTGCGTTACTAGGAATTCACTTCAAAAAATGGCGTGGACCTGCCTCTCCAGGATCATCTCTAGCATCTCTCCGTTCTTATTTAATGCTCTAACCATGAATAGCTTCCTGAAATTTCCCCAAACACTCCGCTCTTTTGTATATACAAGAAGATTCCTCTTTCGTGAAAAACTTTCTGCTCTCTACTGCTTCTTTCTTAGCTGGCCCTTCAGATCTCAGCACAGGCATCACATCTCCAAGAAGCATCGGGAAGCCCCAGGAGAGAGTAGGGAGCACAGGACTCCTCTTCCCTGTGCCCTCTGCCCCATCACCTCACACACCCTGTCTGTCTCAATCCACAAGGCTTTCGCCAGGCCTATTATATTCATCTCATATCCCCAGGACCCAACACAATGTTTGGCAGAGATAAAGTGCAACAAAACCAATTTCTTTCAAAAGGTCACTTTATGAGTGCTTATGGATTTCCTTGCTGTATCTTAGGGAATTTGCTCATCTCAGTGTGGAGTTAATTAGGTCAAGGGAAAATGTAACCATGCGTGTCTGGGTTAGCTTCATCCTGTTTTACAGAGTTCTGAATTCTGATTAGCACGTCTATCCAGAAACGCCTGGTATACCAGAGGGAGAGTGCAGATGTCTTAAAACAAACTGTTGTGAGTACTAGAAAAAGAATATGAAGCCTATCTCCTACAATGTCTCAACTGTTTTCTGAGCAGCTATTATGAAACAGCATGCTATGGGCCTCCATGAGATACATAAAACTTACGTAATATTACATCTACTCTGAAATATATTTCTTATCCTTGTAATCTGCTGAGACAAGGATGTGGCTTAAGCCCCCATATGAGTTAAATAACAATTCAAGACAACAGATATCACTTGTTACTAGAAGAGAATTGCTGAACAGATGATAAAACTTCAGTAATTCTCAAGTCTGGGTACTTTTAAAAATACAGGGTACAGGGCATCCCCCCAAAATATTTGAAGTCCTGGAAACATTATGATGAAAAAAATCCAGAAGAGTGAGAGGAGCAAGGAGCAGGCAAGTGAGAGAAGTCAGGAGACCCAACTGGAGAATCTGGGTGACGAGCAGCGTGTACTAGGATTGTCTGGAGAAGCAGCCAGTCAGAAATAAGCTGGGAAAAAAACACACCTAAGGACCCTTAGCATCTGGTCCTGGAATATCAGAGAGTAATTTTTCAAGAAGGACTGTGTGCTTATCAATGTCAAGAAGCTGCAATTATTAGAAAAACAATGAGGGATAAAGAAAATCATTGAATTTAGGATGAAGAGTGTTTAGGCCACTTTCTCCATGCAGTATTAGTGTAATGATGGCAAGAGAAGTAGATACAAAGGAAGGTAAAGAGCGACGTGTGGAGATGAAACGAAAGCTGAGAATATGTAAAGTCATTCCAAAATTCTGGAAGGAAGAGAGAAGCAGGTCTGGCCATGTTACATTGTCTCTGGACAAGAGTCAAAATTAAAAAACAAAGTGCAAGGCAATTTTCAGAAACTTATATAGTCTGAATGGTGCTATTATTCTGTTAAGTCAGCAAACATTTTCTATTTTTCTGGCTGTATATTAGACAATGGGAATATAAAGATGACAAAGACTTGAAGGTCCTGGCCTTGAGGGACTCACCATTGGCGGTTGGGGTACATAGATTCAATAAAGCATCTACTCCACAGTAAGGGCTCACAGAAATGAGACCACGGCACTCCAGGAAAATTTTATAATAGTCATCAAATCAGCACACAAACAGTAGTTGGCAGTATGGGTTCTGTTTGTGCATTTGTTTGCATGTTTATTTTTCAAGACAAGGAATACTCAAGTATGTTTGACCAAACAGAGGACTCAGCAGAAACATGGAATGATTATGATCTGAATTAGGCAATTTTTATTCAATGATCACTGTGGCTAATTTGTCTGATTATGCAGGCTGGGTGCTAGCTCTGCTGCTTCACAGATGAGTGCATCTGCTCTTTCAGAGGATAGTCAAGGAGTTTGGGGTCAAGCTGCACTCTCCTGATGGAAAGTGTTCTGTCTTTCAATGGAAGGGTTCCAATGAAGCAACTGAAAATGCCAGGGGTGGGGCATGACTTTAGGGAGCAGAACCCTGAAGGGGTGGAGTCAGAAGCACAGGTCAGTGAACTTTGTCTGGGAAAGGAGCCAGAAACGTTGGCTCAGTCGGGAAGCAATGAAGAAGCAAATATTGCAGTGGAGAAGAAGAACCTCCAGGAGAGTTAGACTTAATGACCATACCTCTTGCTTTACTAAGAATATTATGAGGCTGAAATGGGTTGGAAATAGAACTGAAGGCTGAAGTATGTGAATAATATACAGAAACTGGGGTCAACAATATTATTTTTGTAAATGAAGAGTATCTTTATAATCACTGTGTATTTGTGGTGTTCTATTCTGAATATCAGCTTTATGTCATCTTAATAGATCCTTATAATAACCCCTGAGAGGAAAATACAGTATTACTAACACAATATTTAAAGGCTAATATCAAGAAATAAAGGAAATGAGTGACCTGCCCAATTTGTTGAGCAAAGAGAGGTGGCACTGGGATGCAGATCAGCTCCTTACTTCCATCCCTGTGCTCTCTCCAAAATATCTCACTGCCATAAAAAACACTGCACAACCATTTGTATTTTAGACATTCAGAGATAGGAATATACAACCACCACCAACCAACCAACCAACCAACCAACCAATCAACTAACAACCAAATCAAATAACCAACCAACCGGAAAAACAATAACATGTTAGGAGGGAAAGGACCTAGTCCATTTCTGCACCATACCTTGCAGCCAGTAGTTCTCCCAGAAACATTTCAACTTTATGGACTTCGTTTTTCTTCTCAGGAATATGCTGTTTGCTCTCTCCTAAGTTTTCTGTGCTTAACCTTTCATCCATTTCATGGATCCATAAGTTCAGTTTTCTGTGCTGATCTTCAAAACTAAAGAAAAGAAAAAAACACCTTAGAGAAATTCTTATGTGCCCATTATAATAAACAAATTCTAATATCTGAGGTAACAATGTCTATGGCAATCAAGATTGCATGAATTTTCAAGTATGGAAGAAAACGCAACAATGAGCCCATCTAAATTATTACTTATTTCAGTAACAAAATGATAAATCATGGAAATTTCTTTTGAGATCCAAGCAGAAAAAGAATCGCTGTATCTTGCTGAATTGATTTCCTGGTGATCATAGCTTTTAATTATCTCCATGTCAATGTGCACTTAACTCTGTGTCTTAACTACAAAGACTCTGAATTGCGGTCAATGGATAAGTGGGGCAGTGGAAGCCCTGGAAAAGAAGGGAAAGTCATCTCTGTGTTTGTATCTTATGGAAATTTGAATATGGCTCAAGAGCACAAGGATTCCAAGTTTTCAAAACAATGTAAGTTCTCTAAGCAATCTGGGCAAGGGTCAGGCAAATTCCTCTGCCACCAGAAAGGACTATTGATGAAACTGACATCTTTTTTCCCCTAGTAACGTGGGTTTTTTTTTCCTTCTAATTTATATTCACCTCTATTGACGTAGCTTCCTGATTGTAATCTTGATTTACAGAAATTCAACAGATGTTTTCTGCCATGACTCCAATCCAGCAGAAGTGGAAACAAGGAAAAGACTTGGGTAATCTAAAACCTGGGTGTCAAAGCTCTAATATGAGCTAGCCCAACAGACAAAAAAAATACATGCATTTATGCCATTTACAATTACTAGTGAATATAATTCCTTTCTTTTTCTGTATAGAAAATAAAGCCAAACAATATTATCAGAGTCCAAGCAATCATTTATAGTCCTAGGATGAACCTGCACTTAAAGTCAAAGCTTATTATAATTTAAACTCACAATTTCAAATATTATTCATTTATCAACAGTGGCTTTTTTTCTCTAAATCCCTGAAAATACATTCTGTGTATGATGAAATCTACACTTATCAAAACAACCCACCTTCCAAGTTCTAAAGCACAGTCTTGAAGAGCCTGTTTGTCTTTAAGACATTGTTTCAGAAATGCTTGAAACTCTTCGTTAGCCTTTGTAACTTGTTCCTGAATGCTACTGACAGTTTGTTTAGACAAGTATGCATACAAAGTTTGTCCTTCTTGAGTCACTGCATCAAGCTTGCTCTGCCCGTCACTGACCGAGTCCAAAATGTTCTGTTTCAGGAAATAAAGGTAATATCAAATATTTGGTATTATACAGAGACCCTGGTGCATGGGAGCATTAATTACAAATCTGAGCTAAGACAGTAGAGCAAGAGAAGAAAAACAGTGCCCAAAGGAAGAAAGCCTTTAACAAGGCTGGAGGGAGAATGATGTACACAACTGGATATATTCAAGGCTCATCATCGAGGATGGTGCCAGCCAGTCATTGGAACCACTGAGGAAACACCGTGAACAACAGTGACCTGGAAACGAGGATGCTCTCATCAAGGTCTTGTTTTCAGTCTCTCCCCATTCTTACTGTCCCAATGTCACCCAGGCTACACCTCCTCACATGGTTAGTGGGACATCCTCTAGTTGGTTAGCTGCCTCCATCCCCCTGCTCCTCCCTTGACCCACTCTGCACACAAAGTCCTGACTTCAGATCCCTTCTTTTCTTGGTACGCACCTCTTCCTTGGAAGATTCACACACATGTACATGGCTTCAACAGAGCAAAAGAACCCTAGTACTGCTGTTCTAGTCCTGTCTCTCCCCTGAGCTCCAGGGTGGCATTTTCAATTGTCGCTCATTTTTCTTCATGGAGTTCCACTGCAGCTCAGGCTTAAAAGGGGATAATTCCACATCTGAATTCACCCTGCTTCCTGCAAAACCACTTCCTTTATTATAATGTTCTTCCTACCCTGACTGCTAATGAGTTATCTACATAACTGTCATCACCCATTAGGCCACAAAATCCTCATGTTCCTCATTAATTTTTAAAAGTTATTTTTACAATACTTAACACAGTGCTTTGCTCAGATGAGCCACTTGAAAAACTTGGCTAAAATCTAATTTGAACCTAGCCTTCTGTCAACTGGCTCTTAATTCTACTTCACAATGGCCTTCTCCTTCCTGAACTCATAAGTTTTTCACAGTCAGTAGAACCTATAATATCTATTGCTTTAATTTTAATATATCCTTGCTCCAAATTTAGACCGTAGGTTATTAAAAAACACGAGCCATGACTTCTTTTTAAAAGTTCTCCATGATAGTGATATAAAATAGATACAATTATTTACACTTTCACTGCTACAAAAATTCAAAGTAGGTTTAGTTTGAATGAATTCCAAAGAATGGTCAACAGGCTAAAAGAGAGAGGAAGGGGATCTAGAAATTCTATAGCTCTACCTTATTTTCTCAAACTACTATTCATATTGCCCATCTCCCCATGACTCAAGAAATCGAATTCTGTTCGGGAAGAAGAAAAGATTGAATAATAGAAGAAGATTTGGGAAAAGAGATGATTTAGGTCTGACCTGAGGGCATTTGAGTACAGTTTGGGGAAGAAGAAAAAGCACTGTCAGGTTCATACCTGAAGATCATGGAGCTTTGCTTCTAGAATTTTACTGTCGCCAGTTCTATCAGATGATTTGTGGGCGGCCGCCTTGATTCCAGAAAACCATTCCTGAAATTCCCGCATCGACTCTTTTGAAAGTAATAAAAATGAGAAAAAAAATCCAACACACTGAATAAGCTTTCTGGATTTACCACAAAGAATTAATTCTCGTCTTTAGAATCTTGCTTATAAAATATTCCAGAAATAAAATAATAGTAATAATAATAATAATAATAATATAGA
This sequence comes from Ceratotherium simum simum, assembly GCF_057802395.1. Classification (NCBI taxonomy): domain Eukaryota; kingdom Metazoa; phylum Chordata; class Mammalia; order Perissodactyla; family Rhinocerotidae; genus Ceratotherium; species Ceratotherium simum. The sequence continues at coordinate 15,026,324 of NC_141937.1, read as the reverse complement.
AAATAATACAGCATGATCCACAACCATGACTGTTCATGGCAGAATTAAGAAATTATCTTATAGAAAAGATATTTGTATTCCCAGAATGTCTGATTTCCCATTGTGTTTTTTTCTTTTGGAAAAGAAAGATAATTAGTCGCCTGAATATGTAAGAGTTCAAGAGGAGAAATGCTCTAGGGGTGATAAAGCCCTTTTTATGGCAAAGGAGGGACCACCTCCTCTGTCTACCAAGCTGACTTAGAGTCATTATGCGTCCACATCAGAGCATAGGCACACTGGGTGGGAAGATGAGTCATGTACATATGACAACAATTTCCTGGATTATGTGGCTGCCGCTGTTTCGTGGCCTCTCCTAACACCCAAGTTTACTGTGTCACCTCATCATAGCAGTGGAAGTAATTTTCCACACAAATAAACGATATGTAGAAAATCCAGATGAAATTCAGAATCATCAAAATGGTGGACTCCTACTTTCTTGGGGAGAAAGAGGAAGAATTCTGTTGATGGGGAGAGTCCAAGAACAACACTTCTATTGCTCAAATCTCAACACATAAACGAATTTAAAATTAAATTCTTGTGGGAAGTTTTCCCAAACCTTTGCTGGCTGTTTCTAGGCAGCATTTAGTTTGGATTCCTTCTCATAAACAAACCATTCACACTAAGGCCTGTCAGAGCTCACCATTGAAATGTTTTTCCAGAGAATCCTGAAGGCTGGCCTGTGTCTTGGCGCACGACTGGCTCACAGATTCGTGTTTCTTTATCAGCCCGGTCATTGCACTGCCCAGGCGCTCCAACTCAACCGAGTGGTACTTGCGGCACAAGCTATTGAGATTTTCTTGGGTGGAGCTGATGTTGCTTTGCTGACTTTGGAGTTCTTTTTGTATTTCCTATAGAATAAAAGCATGCCATGAGGATATTGATTACATTCAAGAGAAATATTCCAGCTACTCCACTATGGCACATTTTTTGAATCTGAAATTGATGCTGTTGAAATTCACTCAGTAATGTATACACTTTTGTGGGATTTGTTTTTGAGTTTTTGTCATAGATCTGTGTTGATACTTTCAGAATGTTGCCCAGTTCTCCTTAGGAACCACTGCGAACAGCTATTGGGAGGTAGCTAGGATTTGGGTTATAGTATAAGATTTCAAGAAAACTGAATAGGGTTCCAGCCCATGACCTTGGGTTCAGTCAATTGATTAGAAACTATTAATGGAGTCACCCTCTTAATTTCGAATTCTTCAATGGACCACTTGGGCTTTGTTTCAGAGTCAGAGGACATACCAAAAGCACCAGTAGTTAATTTAAAAATATATGTCCTCAGTCTCAGCTACAGTAAGAAAATATGTTAAAAGACAACAGACTACGTATCTTGAAAAGTCAACTCACAACACAAGCTTTACAGATAGTGGATCAGGAACATCATCTATGAATATGGACAGACGACATGGAAGTAGAGTGTCTTCTTGGCTGCTTGTTAAAAAATTGTATCCTTCTCTAGATGAAAGTAGTCATACTGACCAATAAAAATAACTAAGTATGAAAAATGATTTGGCATTCAAGTTTGAAAATTCATGGAAATTCACATAGTTCTACAGGCTCCACCTTCTTACTAAAAAAAAAAAATATTGAGAAGCATAGCCTATGAGCAGGCTGACAGCAATGCATGCTTTCTGTTTTTAAGTTCTTCTTCTTTGATTTCTTATCACCTGCATTCATTTCTGCACCTGTTACTTACTTTGCCATGTCCCATATCACGAATTAGTTGGTTGGTCAAGTGTTAATATGGGTAACTGCGAGCAGGAGCTTAATTTGATTATAGTAACCACAAAAGAGGAGAACTAAACACTTAATGATAGTTTATGACCTACCTTCACTTTTTTCAACCCTTCACAAGTCTCAGTTTGGGCACAGTTCAACAACGATTCTTCTAGTTTTGTCAGCCAGGTTGTCATGTCATTAATAAATTTCTCCACCTGTGTACTCTGAGCAGTGAATTCTTTCAATGTTCCTTTTGCTTCTTCAGTAATTTCTCTGGCATGCTCCAATTTCTGCCTTAAGTCTGCTTCTATAAACTAGGCGTAAAGCAAAATTTCATTAAAATCTGTGAAATCCAGAACACTCATTCAGGAGGAATTCCTTTCATGTGCAGCTTAATTGTAAAAAAAAACAAAAACAAAAACAAAAACACATAAGCCTAACCACGGATGCTAATTCAACTTTTCTAAGAAGGAAAATCAGTGGGTCTAAGCTGCCAAACATTTTAAGTGATGGGAAAATGGAAAGAGGAAGGATTGTGGTTAACACTGGACTTTAAAGTGGCAATTTCCACTGACGTTCCAGGGAATACCGGAGATCTCACATTCCGAAAGCAGAGCGATACCTATGCAGCATTACCAAGGAGGTGACACAAAACCTGCTCTTCAATCTCCCTGGGAAACGCACATTTCTTGCTCTGATGTCACTACTACTTTGGACAAACACCGCTATCGGATTTTATCATAAAGTAATTTTATTGGTGTCTCCCACTTTTAAATGTTCGTGGAGGCTATGTTTTCTCTCTTCCTGGATGACTTAGTTCGGGAGGGCCCTTGACTTCTCTGGCACCACAGATAATAAAAGGACTTATAATCATGATAAGTTGCAAACAGTTCCAATTCCACAATTAAAGCATCCAGGCCCATGTAATAACCAAAACTTTGTACTTCAAGTTAACTTAAAGTTCAGGCTTCTTTCTTACCCGCAGCTCAGATCTGCTGCAAACAGGAAGCTCGCAGAGGAGAAAGGGGCTAGTCCCCACTTTCCCCACTTTCTACAGCTTCTGACCCCTGCAGGCTTGGACAGGAGGTGGGTGAGGGGCTCTGAAGTTTTTGACAACTGTTGTGAGCTGGCATCTGTGCTCCCAGGCTGGGCGACATTTCACATTCAGTCCTCTCACAGGCCCTAGTCTGTGAGCTTTTTTGAGGCTCTCCTCACCTCTGCAACCTCCTACTGGAGTTCCCTAGATGCAAGCAACGCACTCCTCTGACTCTTTACTTTCTACTCCGCAGCCTGTGAGCATCTCCTTAACTTCTTGAGGCTGACGCTTATCATCACCCATATCATATCTTCTTAGATAAGATATCCACATGCTGATGCTCTCTTCTCTCCTCTCAAAACTCACCTCTAGGCCAGAGGTCACTCTCTGGCATTCACCCCAGATGACTTGAGATGCAGGCCACTCAAAACAATCATTTCCCCCTTGGCAAACACATTGGCAGTTAGCCAGCCTGTCTCTCACCCTTCAGGGCTCTCAGGGGGAGTTAGATACTAGACACCTGTGTCCTCCAACTTTAGGGAGCATATGTCATGCTCTCCAGGTGGTACCACTGAAACCCTGAGGCTTGAGTTAAGGTGCAGGGCCCCCCACACCTCTTCCTTGAGTATTCGTAGGGGTGTGCATGTGAGAAACCAGAGTCAATGGTAGCTCTCTCCCCAAACCCTGCCTCCATCTTCACTCTGAGTAAGTCCAACTGTTGCCCATTTATTTCCTTGCCACAGGTGACATGCATAAGCTCTCCTCTTTAGTTTTGTATATGATTAGCACACCCTTCACCTCTTTTTGATTTGGGTGAAACTTCTAACATTCTGTTACATGTATCATCCAGCAATAGTACCAATAATACACAGTCTCAGGCCAGAGCAAAAGTATAGTTGATCAAGCAAGATTGATCGGTTAGCGAGAATCAGTGACTAAGGGTACAAAGGCAAGGGGGGAAGAAAGAAAATGTAGAGAAAATCCATGAGGTCAGCAACAAATACAGGGGTTTGTTATACAGCCTGGAGCCAGTGGTGCTGGCTGCCAACAGAGACCTACCATGCTGTCGCTCTTAGCTCTCGCTGACTAAAGTAGCCTAGGTTTCCTGGTCAGATCTGCTCCACCCTGGCCTGTGGATTGGTGCCATTGAAAGGGCCTTGAAGGGAGATTTGCAATGGTGATCCCTCCAAATCCAGTTATTGAGTAAATGAATTAGTAAAATCTCAATAAGAATATCAATATTCATAAATGTGCTTGCTGTTCTGGTCTAGACATAAAGTGGTCCAGGAGGCAAGCTGGATGGTAGGTACTACTTCCAAAATTTAGTAAGGAAAAAGAGAACTAATCTTATTATAATATTTGAGTTGGAAATATGTTATGAATGCTGGCACAAGGAATTCTAAAAATCTTAATATTTTAACCCCCACGTACAATAAGGTCCATATGTTTGCTTGGAAGTATGATGATGATAACAACGAGAATACACACACACACACACACGCATATACACTTTTTGAGAGGGAGAGAGTCTAGTATATAGTAGTATTACAAACCTGATTGAGTGCTTACCTGAAGGTCTGGTGGTGTTTCTGGATTTTTAGTTAATTCTTTAAGATCATTAACTTTGGAATGAAGTTCTTCCAGTCTCAATGCTTTGTTTTTAACTTCAGACTGCCAAAATACAAGACAAAAGGGAAAAGCATAATTAATCCAAACGTTGACACGTTATATTCAGCATTAATAATTTCAAGAGTTAACTGTCAAAATATCCCAACTTTAAAGTAGCATAAAAAAAATGTTTCATTTTCTGAGGGCTGTCTTTACTTACGAATGTGGAAAAACGTCACCATTAACTTTCACTAGGAATTCGAGGGAGTACGCAGAACTTTCTGTCTTCCTAGCAGTTTTTATTGTGAAAAAAAGGCTTCTGGAAAAAATTAAACACTGACCAAAAGTCTTGAGTCAGTGGGGATTTTCAGTAGACTGTCATTTTCTCATTAGCGTTAACATCACTGATTACTATGGCAGCATTAAACTCTTGAAGTAGTTTGAAGCAAATACACATCAGGAGTGACTAATTACTGTAGACTATATGTAATACATCAGAAACATTTCAAATAAAAACGTAGAGAATAGCAAAGCAGAAATCAGGTTAATTAGGAAATTGACATCTAATATTTTGCCTTTTCTTTTTGCACCAACACTAACAGAAAAAGAAGAAAGAACAATCAAAGAGTCATTACTGAGCAAATTAGGTGCTTGTAAGCTTCATTAGTTATTTGGGGCCACAAAGGAACATTTAATAAAGTATCCCTCTTGACTTAAATACCCTATTTTGGTGCTTTGTGGACACTTACAATCCTTCTGATGCCTTCAATCCAGAAAGTAATTTACTTACCCAGGGAGATGTGATGAACTAACTGTCAGGTCTACTGGACTTCCCCAGAAACAGACCGGGCAATTAATCACACCTATGCACCCAAACTTCCTTTCTCGCACTACATTTGGGCAATGACACTGTTAGACACTGGGCTGAATCCAGTTCACTGATTTTATTAGCTGGTGTACCACACAGTCAGAACATAAAAACCCATCTTTGTGAGTGACTGAACCTGGACATATTGAATGCCCCTTGATGCCCACTGGCTCCCTGGAGCCAGAGGTCAGCAGTAGGAGTGGACTGTGTGTTGGTTTAAGAACTGGCTCTCCAAAAAAAAGGCCCTAATTTATAGCATTTACCACCATTTCGAGCTACAACATGATGTCACTGCATATGGACTTGGAAGAAATGCACAGTAGTCCACCATTCTACAGTATTTCCACCATACAGATACAATAAATGTTAATAACTCAAGAGTCTAGATAACAGCAAAATGTAGAACAATAATTAGGAAGTGGTAAGTTTTGAGTACTCATTACCTTCATTTTTAACATGATTTATTTATTGTAAATTTATTTACAATTTAATTTTTAATAATGGTTGTGTTTAACACTGGCTCGCAAAAGGTAATAATTGAGTTTTGCGAGCTGGTACAAGTCCTATTCCAACACACTCCACTGTCTGAGATGTAATGTTAGTTTAACATCAAAAATAACAACGAAAGAGACTGTGGTCTCCTTCTCCTGACTATACTTTTAGACTGGATAATTTCCTCCATTTCTGTTTGCTGTTAGAAATAGGAACAATTTCTAGAATGTTCTTTGGGTGAAAGATATCTGAATAACTTAGGTAATATAGATGATTTGACTATATTTTTTCAGACAACAGTCATTCATTCATGTATCTGTCATGTTCCATATGTGTGCCAGGCACAGTGCTGGGCACCCGAGGATACGATGTTGAACAGTTTCTGCCCTCACCAAGAGTACAGTCAGTTATATGCTCTGTGAAACAAGTTATCTCTTGTTACTCCATTTCCTCTTACTTTGCTTCATTTTTCATCACAGCCCAATGACTACTTAACATTTCACATATAATATATATTGTACTGTAAATAATGTAAATACCATGAGGGTAGGGACTTTGTTTTACAATTATATTCTTAGTGTCTAAGACAGTGCCTGAGATATTTTAGGTGATGATTAAGAATTTGATGAGTGAATGAATAAATGAATGCAAGAAATGGGAATAAAGGGAGTTTAAGATGAATTGGTGACCAGAACTTGAAAATGCTACTTTCCATGGAAGCCTGTAACACTCCAATCTCCAGTTTTCTTTCATTTCTGAAAAGAAAAGTGGACGAACCCAGCACCTAGCACTAGTGTTCAGCACACAGTAAGGACTCAGTAAACATTGTGTTTGAATGAAGAAGAAATAGACACTAAATATGACTGAATTACAGACACTTGCATTTTACTTTTCTACTATTATTTTAAGAGCCCCAACAAAGAAGTGACAAAAATGTAAAAAAAAAAAAAAAAAAAAAAGTCTTATCCATACCTATTCAGCTTTCAAGTAAATGGTAAAAGAGTTTTGTTTCACTCCTATGTGTCTTGAAAGGAAGAATGAACTTTAAAAAAGAAGACACAATTTTTTTGTATTCTGGTCAATGATGCACCATAAGCTCACATATGAAGGTATAGTCGATTTACCTCAAACTCTTTCAGGAATTCTTCTGTTTTGAGGCTATTATTCAGGTTGCTGATGCTTTCGGCCAGCTGTGGAACAGAATTGTTTGACCATCCGTCGATCTCCTCTTTACCTGAAAGTATATCATTCCAAATAGACAGGCTCACCCTCAGCCTATCCATGTTTTCCTCAATTCTCTCTGATACCTGGGATAGAAAATAGAAGCCATATCATTAATAGTCTGTGGCTTTAAGCTGCTCTTTGCCCCATCAAAATTCTAAAAATTTCAATGCTTCCTTAATCAGAACATCGTATTTTGACTGAAATGCAAAGTTTTACAAAAAAATTATTGTAGACTAATTGTGCACCTGACTCAAGAAAATGCTGACCATTACATAAATTCTTTCTCTCATTGGGAGAGTTGACATTAATTGCCGAGACATTCGATTTTCATTCATAAATTGGGAAACTAACAACAATAGATCTATTGGAGTCCACCATAATATAACTCACTCTGAGGTTGAATTCTACAGGATAGGGGTCCATCTAGGGCAGTATTGAATTTATTTCTGAAAGTAATACAATAAGCCCTTTTATTTGTAATGCTGAGATATAAAAATGGACATAATTAGACTCGAACATATTTAGAGAATAAGTAAATACATAGGAGAACAACTTTCCGTGTCCCACAATGAGAATGTCCTTTTAAAAATGGAAGAATATAAGGTTTTCTGAAGTTCCCAAATTACTTGATTATAGTATGCAAAATCAATGTCTAACATTAGTAATTTAGTTTAAGTAAGGGAACCCACTGTAAGTTAAACTTCTGAACCTAGATATTGATAATAGGGGGGTCAAAGGAATAACTGGATTTTTGAGCTGGAAAACAATGTAAAATATGTAGGGATTGAAATGTAGAGTTCCAGAGAGACCAAGTGACTTGTTCTACGGTCACATAGCTAGTAAATGACAGAGCAAGAACTAAAATCCAAGGATGTAAACTACAAGTCCAATATTTTTCAATGCAAAATTATAGTCTTATTAATTTTAAATTATTATACACTATGGTTTAACATTCTGTAGGATGTTTATAAATTATTCTTCAATTTTTATCCATTATTCCAGAGTTTTGAGAGAAAAAACATTTAGAGTTATAAATTTATGATTGAAGCTATCAAGTGAAATTCTAGAAAATCTGCCAATAAATTTTTAAAAAATAAAGCAAATAATTTTTTTACTATTTCTAAACTTGATGTAAACACTATTCTTCTTCAGGATATCATTTTGCATTTAGCATTACAAGTTAAAAATGGAATTCACATCCCTGAAAAATCTTTTTCCCAAAAATGTGATTGAACAATGTGAATATTTAAACTATTCATAGAATCCCAGATGACGAGCTTACATCCAGCCATTTGTCCACGGTGCTCTCCATGTCTGTTTTCACCAAGATGAAATCACTACTATGAATTTTTTTCAGCTCATATAACAACTGTTTTCCTTTACTCGTAAAGTTATCCAATTCTTTCTGCTTATTACACATTTCGTTCTTGGCAGTTTCATGCTGTGGACATAAATGTTTCCTTAATTAATAAAATAATCAGTGATAAGTCAAGAGTTTAAAACCATTGCCATTCATGGTTGACCTTATGCAGAAACTAGTGATATTAATGAACTATATGAATATAAATAATATAAGTTTCTTGAATTGCTAGAATCCTAGGATATCGATATTCCTTAAAAAAAAAGGTTGAGCTTGTTAGCATAAATTATCTACATCTTTACGTACTGACAAGAGTTGGGTAGAGAATTCATTATGAGCATAAATCAGATCTACTAACATAATCTACTAAAATAAATACATTTTAAAATATTACCTTGGATAAAGCCCATTTAAGATCCTCCTGATCTTTTATAGTAGTTCTGGTTACAATCACATTGCTGGCATTTTCTAGGACTTTAGATACAGCAGACTTCAAGTTCTGATATTCTCTCATTAAGTCAATAAGTCCACAGCATTGACCCTGGCTGTAACAATTAAAGAAAATATATCATTTATTGTCATGTATCAGGAAAGGAAAGCGTTTCTTATGATTGGATCTGATATATATAACCACATACATGTATTCACAGATGAATGTTGGAATCAAGAGAAAACCATATTTCTGCCTACTGAGGTCAAAAGAGTCCTGCTCAGTCTGACCTAACTCTAATGTCTAATTGTTCTCCATGAATGAAGAATGTACACAACCATTAAAACAAAATCTGTGACCTCAATGACAAGCAAAGATGTAGTATATGTTCTTAACAACTCAAACTTATGTAGATGTCAACATATTTTTGTTTTTTAATTTTTCTACGATTTAATTACTTCATAATGGTGTCTGTTGAGGGAAGGCAAAATATACCCCAAAAACAAAAAGAAACAAAACACTGCCCAATATTTAAAATATATATGAAGTTTTCCGTTTCAATGATGCAAATTTTCATTGACTATGAAATCCCTGAAAACTGTCAAAATAAGAAGGTAGTTTTTGTTTATAAGTCTAAAATGCCTTTGAGCAAGGAATTCTCCATCTAGGAATTTTTCCAAAGAAAGAGATGTGCACTAAGATTTAGGCAAAATGATATTCTTCACAACATTATTTATAATAGGAGAAAAAAACAGAAATAATCCAAACGTTAAAAATAGGCCACTAATTGAATAAATTCTGATACATTCTTATAATTGAATACTGTGCAACCTCTAATAAATCACAACTTAGGAAAATGTTTAATAACATGGAATAAAGTTTGCACCACATGGTTAAACTTTAAAAAATCCTACCTTAAAAGTCTGGGTGTACAATGTGTTCTCAATTTTGTTTTAAAGGCTTTGGATGTGATGCAAGGTGTGTATTGAAGTTCATTATTATTATTTATCTATTTATTTATTTATTGGTGAGGAAGATTAGCCCTAAGCTAACATCTGTCGCCAAACCTCCTATTTGCTGAGGAAGATTGGCCTGGGGCTAACATCCGTGCCCATCTTCCTCTACTTTATGTGTGGGATGCCTGCCACAGCACTGCTTGATAAGTGGTGCGGCAGTCCTCGCCTGGGATCCGAACCTTTGAACTCCAGGCCGCTGAAGTGGAGCACATGAACTTAACCACTATGCTACCGGGCTGGCCCCAAGGTTCATTAGTTTTTAACGCATATTGATACCCAATTGTTCCAGGACTCTTTATTGAAAAGACTATCCTTTCTCCATCAAATTGCCTTTGCACATTTGTCAAAAATCAATTGTGCATGTATGTCTATTTCTGGACACTATTCCATTGGTCTTTATGTTTATCTTTCAGCCAACACCACACTAAAACCAGACAGTGTGAGTTCTCCAATTCTTTTTTAAAATTGTACTATTCTAGGTCTTTTGCCTTTACATATAAATTTTAAAATCAGCTTGTCAATTTCTATAAAAAATTCTGCTGGGATTTTGATTGGGATTATATTGATATAAAAAAGACCTCAATAAAAAGAAAACAATCCAAAAAAACGTTAGCCAAATTGAACAGGCCAATTTGAACAAGATATATAAATGGCAAATAACATATCGAAATACACTCAATATCATTAGCCATCCAGGAAATACAAATTAAAAACAGAATGAGCTATCTCTACATACCTATTATAACGTCAAACACACAAAGATTTGACAATACCAAGTGCTGCAAATGATGTAGCGCAATTGGAGCTCTCATACGTGGCTAGTGCAAATGCAAAACAGTACAACTTTTGCAATTTCTTATAAAGTTAAACACACACTTACCATATGACCCAGAATCTTACTTTTAGGTATTTACTCATGTGAAATAAAAACTTACGTACTCACAAAAAATTGAACATGAATGTTTATAGACGCTTTATTTATAATCGTCCAAACTGGAAAGAATCCACTTATACGTCATTTTGGAAAAGATAATACTATAGAGACAGAACACTGATCCATGGTTGCCAAGGACTGGAAATGAGGGGAAGGACTGACTACAATGAGACGGGAGGGAATTTTTCAGGTGGTAGAACTGTTAGTGTGAAATTTGATAATCGTGATTCTTACACAACCGTATGAGTTTGTCAGACTCATACAGTTTAAGGGTGTACACTTAAGAGGGTGAATTTTACTGCACATAAATCAAACCTCAATTATAACCAAGTATAACAAAACAAACAACAAAAAAATCAGAATTTTTTGCAAAAAATTGCAAAAAAATTTTCAATGGTTGACAATTTTGCTTTTAAGCATTGAATTTCACACGTACATAATTGTTATCTCCAGACAACATCCTCAATAAAGTTCTGTAAGGACTAAATTTTTAATGTTACTAAAGAGACACAGAATACCTAAGATGGCAAGAGATATTTATTTCTTGATCACACCAACGCAAATCAACAGGCAATGGCCCAGTGTCACAAAATAAGTAGAAGTTAAAAACAAAAACTTAGAGATTTTGGACTTACTTTTCATGAATTAGTCTTTTGGTATCATTCCACGTGACATCTAAGCGGTTTATCTCCTTGTCGACTTCAGGTGCAAAGGCTACATCCTTCTGGGCAATTTGCTTGGCTTTATCTTTCAACCAACATAGTTCATGCTCATGAGAATTCAATTCATCTTCCAACTGATTAAAGACTCTTAGCCTGTGAATTAAAATGTCATTTTACTGTTAATTTACTAAAGGTAGTGAATTAATATTTCATTTCCATAAAGCATGCATATGGACAGTTAGAAAATCTCTTTTTTTTTTTGTTTATTGCAGTAACATCGGTTTATAACATTGTATAAATTTCAGTTGTACATCATTATACTTCTATTTCTGCATGGATTACATCATGTTCTGATGTTCACCACCCAAATACTAATTACAATGCATCACCGCACACATGTGTCTAATTATCCCTTTCACCCTCCTCCCTCCCCTCCGGTAACCACCAATCCAATCTCTGTCGCTATGTGTTTGCTTGTTATTACCTACTACTTAATGAGTGAGATCATACGGTATTTCACCTTCTCCCTCTGACTTATTTCACTTTGCATAATACCCTCAATGTCCATCCATGTTGTCACAAATGGCTGGATTTCTTATGGCTGAGTAGTATTCTAACACAGCAATTAAATGAATGCATATCAACTGATAAAGATGCTTTTAAAGTTAACTTTGCATAATTCAGAATGTACCTCAGAAAACATTTAAAGTCAGTTTCAATATTCACCTTCAACCTTCTATTAAATTTGTATTGTCTTTCTATTTTGATTTGATGGTATAAGACTTCCTTTCTTTTTTTTTGGTGAGGAAGATTCACCCTGAGCTAACATCTGTGCCAATCTTCCTCTATTTTGTATGTGGATTACTGCCATAGCATGGCTGACGAGTGGTGTAGGTCTGCGCCCAGGATCCAAACCTGCAAACCTGGGCTGCTGAAGTGGAATGTGCTGAACTCAACCACTAAGCCACAGGGCTGAGCCCAAGACTTTTAAGCCTAGGGCTGACCTTGTAGGCAAAGTAGGTGAGTATTTATTGAAAGGTCATTGGTAAAAAATCCTTTTGTGCCATGAGGTCCAATTCATGTAAAATAATATTTAAGGATCACAGTTGTTTCATTCAAAATAAAAATAGCTTAACTGAGCTCTACAAAAAACACATATTTTAAAAACTTAAATTACCCTCTTTATTGAGAAGACTACCATGAGAAAAATGATCTTTTTTTGTCCCTAATATATTAATATTTGAGCATTTGAAAAAACTGGTCACATAGAGGCAGCCATTGACTCTTCCATTCTTGCATTTTAGCATAGTGCTGTAGGGTCCGTAAAGAGAGTATACACACATTATCTCCTTTAATTTTCAAAACGAAGTGACTAGGAGCAGGTATTATCACTATCTCCATCTTACAAGAAGAGAGGTGATTTGCTCAAGGTCACACCGTGAAGCACAAGTATGGCTGGGATTTAATACAGCCATCAATTCAATGCACTATTTTCTGTAGCCTCTGTGTGACTTTGGTGAGTTCAGTGTTGTGAGTACTGATACGGCTCTTGAGCCCAACCTGGGCCTTCTTCTCCAGCAATTTTAGTGTCTCCTATCTGGTTGACCTGAGCAGGGCAGAGGACCACGTCGCCCTGCAGCACCAATCCTACTGCTGATGTCCTAGGTGAGTCGTTTGACCCTTTGCCACACTGGCCTCCTCTTTCTGTCTTTACTCTGGAAACTATTTTTTGCTCCTCAAATCTTGTTTCCTTTTGTAAGTTTATTGTTAAACTAATAAGATAGCTTATTGCCCATGAGATGTGTAATCTCAGGAGCCATTGTCATCTAATTAAAGCCTTGGCTTAATGTTTGATGCCAGTTAAAAGGAAGCAAACGGCAATGATCTAGGCAGGGTCAAGATAATCCTTATCAATTATGGACAACTTGGATATAAATGCATTTCAGCCATTTCTTTGTCCCCTGACAAAATGGAAGAGAAAGTCATTCTGAGAACATGAGTAGGGAGAAGGTTCTATTAAGAAGGAAAAATAAGATTGAAAGAATGCTACCATGAAAAAATTACTTTTCAAATTTATGGCAGGAAAATTCCCTCGACCCCTTAGCTTCTTCATTAAACTCACCTGACAAAATCCTGACTTTGCTTAAACCCACTTCTCCACCTTCTCCATACCTCTGAGCAAACAGTTCAAAGTAGTTGGGGAGATCATTTGGCCAACTGATTGGTTTCACTTTAAGTGAATGAATACAAATTTCAAATGGCAGCTTATCACCTTATCAAGCTCCAGAGGCATCATTTCCATTTCCTCTCTACAAGGGAACTATTTCACACCATTTTCTCTCTGCCTGACATCCTGCCACTCACTCTCAACTAATGAGCTTGCTCCACTCTTTCCTGAGGAGCGAGCAGCCACCAGGGAGGGATTCCCTCATCTTTTTACCACCAGAACTACAAATGTACTTGAATCACTCCCTTTCTCCTCTGCCTTCATTCTTATCATAGAAGATGGGTCCCTTCTCTTATCAGTTAAAAGTTGCTTAAAAATAGATAATATTGAAGCCAGGTACCTGAGGGTTACTGTAAATACTCAATAAGAACATGATTATCCTTTGATCTGGCTCCCAACGGGGATGCAGGTGAAAAGAAGTTAATCTTGTTAATTTGCTGTTTTCTTGTTTAACCTGAGAGGTTAAATGACTTAAGGGTCATAAGGATTTATAAAATTGTTTTGCAGAAGAAGGAGAATGGCTTTAAGGAATTTAGGACCATCAGATAACCAGCCCCAGCTGCCACTGGCGCCAAGAAGTCTGGTTGCCCAAGGGCTTATCTAGAGTGAAAGAAACACAGATTTCCCTTTTGTTTCCCCAAAACTCCACCTCCAGAGCCCATTAGCTCTATAAAACCCCCTTGCTTTCTTCTTTTGTTAAGGCCATTTTGAGAGAACCTATCTTCCCGCCTTCTTGTTTTGGACAATTTGCCTAAAGCTTTCTCCACCTCCCAGCACTGGTGTCTCAGTGATTGGCTTATTGCACATCAGGCACACAAATTTGAGATTAAGAGGTTTGGTATCAATATGATCTATGAACTCTCTTGTAAATAAGATCTCAGAGTGGCTTATATATATCCCTTAGAAAAATTCTTAAGGAAACCAAAGAAATTTTACTACTTCTTAAGCATCAAATTAGTCATTACTTTTTTCTTCAAAATATTAAAAAACAAGTTGCTAAATATGGTATTATTCAAGTTTTGCACAAGAGTTAATTCCAGAACAAATAAAAATAAATGAGACAACTGGCTTCAACACAGTTTCCTTTTACCTCTGTTGAAGAGCTTGGCGGGTAAGTTCTTTTAATCGCTCTTTGTCAGTCCTTTCTTCGATATCCTCAATGCTTTTCAGCAACTCCTCCTTCTGATCTTGGAATGCTTTTTTCAGTGCAGCCAGGGCATCTGCCTCACTCTGCTTGGTTCCCAGAAGGTTCTGGATCCTCTCTAATTCGAAACTGAGATGGTCAGCTGTAGCTCTGCAAGAAGTCCTTTGCTCAGAACTTCCACTTTTAAGATGGTATTGGGCTTTGGTGAGAACGCCGTCAAGACTGATGGCAGTAGATTCTAATGTTTTAACATCTTGAATAGCAGCATTCAGGTCCTTTTCTAATAAATCGGACTGCTTCTTATTCATACTGTGAGTTGCTTCTACCGTTTGCCTCAGCTGGTGGAGAACCGCTGACAGAGATGCATGGCTCTGCAGGAATTCAGCCAGCTGGGAAAGGGCAAGCTGCCGTCTTTCCACAACCTGGCTGGCCTCCTCAAACAGCTGGAAGCAGTCCTCTGCCTTGCCTTGGAGGAGGTGGAGGTCCTCGGCTCTACCCAGAGCACCTAGCTTTGCGAGGTGACTCTGCAGACTCTGCAATTCTCCCTTTTTGCTCTCTACTTCTACTGCGTGGTCCTGGAAGGGAAGAGAAAGCAGTTGAATCCACAAATGTACTATGGCTTACGACACAGATATATTCAGGATTTGTGATGTCAAGATGCATTTGAAATGCAACGGATGGTGTAGTATTTAAAGGTCATCCATGATGAATCTTTTAGAAATGTTCTTAAAATTTCCCCTGTTTTGATATCTACATATTTCACATAAAACACAACTCTGATTTGGAACTAATTCATTCCATGGAAAAGAATTTCTTTGTGGATAGAAACAGTTAAAAGAAATTTTATATATATACATACAAATGATTTGGAAAATTTAAAAAAAGTATATATGTACATGTACATATGTCACCACAGGACCAGTTCAAACTGGCCATATTATATCAATAACAGAATGTTAAAGTTATCTTGCAGGGCAGTAAGCCAAAAATACGAGTCATGTAGCTGGAGCATGCACAGAGCAAAAAATTTTGACCTGAAATAACACCCAGAACCAAAGCTTCTCCCCCCACGGAACCAAAAGATGAGGACATGACCGGAACTTGAAAGCTGGACCCTTTTCAGAAGCGAGGGCTCCACTGTAGAGGAAGATCTGGTGTTAAAGCCCTTTTTCATACCTTACTATAAATGGTCTTGTTTAAAGTCCTTTCAATCAAAATCTGTCCTGCCAGCACTTCCTCATTCCAGCCTGCCCTCCCTAATCCCTTAAAATTTCACCCCAAACCTTGTCTCCTGTCTCCTTGCTGGTTGACCTTGCAATAAAGTCTTTTCTTTTCTCAAAAGCTGGTGCCTTAGTATTGGCATCTATGCACATTGGGCAACAGGCCCTTGCTTTGTAATACATATAGTTAAAAGTTATAGTACCTATATGTATAGTTGAAAGAAATTGAAATTTTGGAAGATTTTAAAATACATATTTAATAAAACTAATTCTAACAGAGCTTGTAGGGAAGGAGTGTGGGAAGACATGGACATGAGCCTCTCTTCAGAGGTATTGGGTAAGGCAGATAAAAACCTGCACAAGTTTTAGCTGCCTTCTCTTTAAAGAAATGTAGATTACCTGGGCGAGACTGTTGTATACAAAATTTGAGTAGCTCACAATAAATCATGTTTAAAATCTATCAGAGAACTGCTAACAATCTTAGCATGGTTCCCATTAAGGAGAAATTATCACCCGTCTTAATCTGGACCATAGTGGCCTTAATATTCCCCTCAGCTTGATAACTAAACTTTAGAGGGTTTCTTTGAGCATTTACTTTAGAAAACTTACAAATTCATTCTCCGCCACTTTGAGATATAAATCTTTTTAAAAGCTTCTGGACAGTTTTGGGTTCAAGAATATCTTTCTCAAGGACCTGGGAGCCATCCTTTTGAAACGTAATCATCAAGGAAGATAGCGCCCCTATCTCCCGGTTTCCTTAAAGGGTTGGAGCCTAACTTACATGGGCAACTTGCTCCAAGTCATAAAACTACCTCTGGTCACGAAGGTATGAAAAGGTACTTTTCCTCTGGGTAAAACCAATGAGGAAACCCAGCATAGAGTGAGCACTCAATAAATACTAAATGTTTTATCATTAAATATTGTTATAAGCTTATTATATAGCTTATCACCAACTATCCCAAAACTTGATCCATATCTGATTTAAAAAAATTTTTTTGATCCCATAATAGATATTATGCATAATTTATAAATAAGAAAAATAAATCATAAATTT
This sequence comes from Ceratotherium simum simum, assembly GCF_057802395.1. Taxonomy (NCBI): domain Eukaryota; kingdom Metazoa; phylum Chordata; class Mammalia; order Perissodactyla; family Rhinocerotidae; genus Ceratotherium; species Ceratotherium simum. The sequence continues at coordinate 15,009,288 of NC_141937.1, read as the reverse complement.
TAAATAACTTTCAAACTAAATATTAATTCAGAATAACAATATAATTAAAACATTGGAATTCAATATCAGTTTTCAGTATTGGAACAAAACAAACTAGAAAGCTTAAAAGTGAACATTCTCATTACTTCACCCTAGAAATCATTTGTTCTGCTTAAGAAACAGTGTCTTGAGGTGGTTGCCTATTTTATCTGAATTGGTCTTATCTGCTTAATTTATCTGCATAACACATTGCCTGGACCCATATGCTCAATTATTTAAAAATTTACCTATGAATGCAAAGTTAAATTGCTACCAAGTATTTTTTAAAACGTTGCATCCCTTTATAATTCAAGAGCTCCCTTTTATGAATAAATTCTTCTTCAGTCTTAAAAGAATGCACTTTACCTTGTGCCGAGTGAGAGATGCTTGATGGTCCATTATGCTTATCTCAGAAGTAGACTGTAATTCACTGAGAAACAGCTTAATCCAGACAGAAAAGGAAAGCAGCAGTTCATCAAATTGCTGGTGTTCAGCAACCACTGACTGAAGAAAATTAATCCTATGTAGAGAAAGGTGTTAAAGTTAAAATGTCCCATGAATGAACAGAGAGTTTGAAACAGTATATAAAACGTTGACTAACTTAAACTAGTTTTGCTGCCTTAAAACAGGTTGTTGATTGATCAAACTGCTCAGCAACAGAGACAGCACTGCGCATGTGCCAGGTGGGAGCCCATAGCCCCAGGATGACCCTGGAACCAAGAATCTTCAGAAATGTTGCCACCTGAACCCTTTATGAAGTGAGAAGTCCTTCAATAAGGAAAATCTGGCTTCCAGCAGCTTGGATACCATATATGGACTGATTCAAGACTAGCCAATCAGCTTCTGCCCCTAACTCCTCAAACTTCACACCAAACCTTGGATTGGGGAGACAGATTTGAGAGCCTTGCCTCCTATCCCTTTGCTGGTCAACCTCGCAATAAAGCCTTTTCTTTTCTCAAAAGTTGGTGTCATGGTATTGGCTTCTATGGGCATCGGGCAGTGGACCCTTACTTGGTAACAAGTTAATGATATGTTTTTGAAATAAGCTTAACCAAGGGCAAAAGTGATGTTGTCATGCATGGACAAACCAGAGCTCTTGATGTTTTCTACTCCTCGAACCCTGTTTCTCTCACAATTTTCCCTGTGTCAGTTAACGGTACCACCATCCACCCAGATGGGCCTAGGAGTCATTCTTCACCCCTGCATTTCCTTACTACCACATCTGATCTATGCATATCTTGTCAGCACCCCACATGGTATATTCTGACTCTTCTCTCCATTTTCACACCCTGGTCTAAATCTCTTCATCTCTTGCCTGACCTCCAACAGCCTCCTAAACTGGTCTCCTTCCTGCCACCATTGCCTCCCTATAATCTACTCTCCAGATAGCGAGAAATTATTTTAATGTTATCAGAACATTGTCTGCCCAGCTTAAACATGGGGGCAGTTTCCTGTTGCACTTAGGAAGACAAGACACCAAAACTCCTTTCTGTGATCTATAATGTGTTCTATCAACTTCTCTGACCTCATCTGATACGGCACTACCCCACACTGCCGCTGACCCCTCTGCTTCCCCAACATCCCAGCTCATTACCGCCTGACAGCCTTTGCCCCTTTTGCTCCCTCTGCCTGTATGCTCTGCCCCCAACGCACCATGAGTCTGCTTCCTGCACAGCATTCAGATCTTAACCAGATGTCCCCTTAATCAGATGTCATGTCCCCTGAGAGGCTTTGCTTGACCACCCAGTCTAAAGATGCATCACTCTACAGTCTCTGCCATGTTACCCTATTTTGTTGTCTTTATATTACTTACCACCCGGAAGAGTCTTGTTCTTTCATTTGTTTAATTACATGTTTATTCCCCACACCTGTACCCCTCACTCACTGAGAGACAGGACTTTACCTGCCTTGCTTACTACTCTATCTCCAGCAACCTAGAAAGGTGGTGCTGGCATGTGGTCAGGGTCATTCAATGCTTGTGTAATTAATGAATTAGATTGATGAACAATAGGTGATCTGAGGTCAGAATCCAAAACTAGCATTATGAATAATACCTTAATCAAATACTAATATTCAGTACAATGATTCCAAAGTTCAACTTTTTAAACAGTTTCACGTTTTACTCCTTACAAAATATTCTATACATTATCTTTACATGCATACATTATATTTTGAATGCCTTCACACATTTGTGTCATTTTAAAAGCCCTTTATTTTCCCTCTGTGAGAGAGGCAGAGGGAAGATCCTCCTCTATTTTATAGAAAATGACTCATCTTCCAAGAGTTGGCACCAAATCCTTCTGTCAGCCTTTCCTGAACCCATCCAAATGTCCCTTTTTTTGGTTCCCACAATATTTTGTGCTCACCTCTCTCATGAGCTTCCTTATTATCCCCATGCTGATGTGTAAAATACTTGAGTCCAAGTTTTATTTATTTTTGGGGTTCCAGCATTTGTTATTGTGCCTGGTACTCAGCAGGTACTTAATAAACATTTGCCAATTGATTGAATAAATGAATGAATAAACAGTGGAACAAATACAAGCTCCATGAAAGCAGAGAGTGGAACTCTGTTTACTATCACTACCCTTAACACATAGAAGAGTAATACTCTACTCATTTCAGAAACTTAATAAGTATTTGCTGAACCAATGAATTAAAAAAGTGACCAGAAAGGTTAAATACTTTATCCAAGATCACATGGATAAGCAATACAAATTTAAGGGAAAAAAAATGTTTTCTGGCATATCAGAAGGGTATAGATGCCAATTGTTAATCATTTAATTAATTAAAATTTAATCCTTTTTTACCCCATTTAATATATATGTAAGACTCATTGTAAGACTAAAATTTTGAATTGAGGTTCACGAGAAATGTTAATTTTTTGAGCACTTTAATTTCTAAAATGAAAAATAAAGTAGTTTTCTTTCCTTCCATAATTATCCCCTGAAGAGTTGGGTTAAATAAAAGTAAATAATACTAGGTAATTTATATTCCTCACCATTTTAAAAAGTGAACAATATTAGTTTTTTTTTAAACCCAACCTTTTGCTAATTATCTGTGGCAAATCTCTCCATCTCTCATCCAACTGCTCCAAATGTAGTTTCATCATTTTCACATCATCTTTAGAGGCCACTGAGAATAGTGATTCCTTCAATTGCAAAAGGTTGCTGTAGATTGAGGCCTGGGATACAACTTCATTTTGCAGCGCCTGAGAGAAATGGAATATATTATAGGTCTCATCTCAACATGATTGACCGGGAAGGACCACATGACACAGGTGGTTTTTGTCCAAAGGCTTTGCATTCTTGCAAAATGGAGGTCATTGGGACCAGGCTAAAGAGAGTTTTTATTACTTGACTTAGAAATGGATCCACTTAACCTCTAATGCAACATTAAAAATGCTACTGAAACCTGAATTAGCTTTCCAGAGTCTGAGTTACATTAAGTTAGGTAAATTTAGAAGCTGTAGAATTTCTTTCAGGATGAAGAAACTGAGTAGGGGGAGAGAATCAAAGAAAAACTATTGCTGAAGAGAAACAATGTATATCTAACAATAATAGAGTCGCAATTCTAGGTACTGAGGACATAATCTCCCTCTCTGTTTAGAGACTATATTAGGCCAAACTGGGGAACTTAATGCAACAGGATGACTTATTCTTAATCAAGCAATGAATCTCTTAGGTGCTGTGAGTGATGCATAAAAGTTGTGGTTCCAATCTAATAAAAGATAAAATATAAACACTCAAAGAGATAGCTAACAACATAACATGGTATTAAATGGATTGATAGGTGTAGGATGGTGCACAGTGATACCTGTGAAAATGTTTTGTTTCTCCTCCATAGTGAGGTCACATGTGTGATACAAGCAAAATCACTAACGGTACCAGAGGAAGGAGTACACAGCCTATGGATGACAGGAAAGACCACAGAGCAGAATTGGGACTTAGGCTGAGTAGGACAGAGGACACAAGGACAGGAGGTGGGAAATGGACAAGGATTGTTCAGACCACAGTGGGGAGGCCGTGCCCAGATGCAGGAGTCACAGAGGCCTGCAGGCCGCTGTCTGTTCCCTAACTCATATAGCACTTATTTTCCATATAGACTCACGCAGGAATTCAATTTTACATGGCCAGATATGTTTGTGTTATTTTTAAGAAGAGGAGCTGTCATTTCCCCTCTTAGAACACCTCACACAGTATTTACAAGAAGATAAACACCAGATTGTGGACTGAAGATTACCTTTATCCTCAGGGAGGACAGTCACTGGAGGTTTCTGAGCACAGACTCTTCGGGAGATTAATGTAGAACATCAATGTTTAATAAACTGAAAAGGCAGGAGGACCAGGAGTATGGGGAACCCTCAAAGTCAAGGAAGGAGAAAATCTGAAGATGGGGTGATAGGCTCAGATGCTATAGATACTCTCTAATGGAGTTTTTCTTTTTGCTGAGGAAGATCTTCCCTGAGCTAACATCTGTGCCAATCTTCCTCTATTTTGTATTTGGGTCGCCCCCACAGCATGGCCGCTACCGAGTGGTGTAGGTCCATGCCCAGGAACCCAACTCAGGCTGCTGAAGCAAAGCACACCAAACTTAACCACTAGGCCGTGGTGCTGGCCCCTCTGAGTGGAGTTTTTAGAGAAGCAATTATGAAAAGCAAAACCCTAGCTTCCTCTTAAATGTCTTATAAAAGGTGATGGGAGAAAGTTGGGGTATAATTCTGTTATATAATAAATCTCTTTTGAGAAGCAATTTTGCTTTTTGAATTTTCTGGTACAGACAGCATCACTTAAAGCAAGTTATTAATTTCCAGATATAAGTAATTGTCTATAGTTTCAATAATACTTTAAGATTCTTTTAAGTTTAAAAAGTTGGCTTCTTCAAGGATGTAATAAGCTAGTATTCTTTGTCTTTATATCATCTGCATTTGTGCTCATTCATTTTTTTCTGTCTTGCTTGAAAATAATCATTACTGCGACTTCTTTCTACATTGTACTCCTTTTCTCTTAAAAAACTTTTTCATTACCAAAAATTCATGCAAATACAAAAGTAAGAGAATATAGCTATTACCTAGCTTCAAAAAATTATTCACTGATGGTCAACTTTGTCTCATCTATGTTTCTACTCATTCCTCCCTCAACTCTCCTCCCAGATAATTTGTATTCAAATGCCAGGCCTTATATTACAGGATTTTCTAATACATCATGGAAATTGATCATCACGAAGTTCACCATGACTTTCTCCTTCAGGTCACAGATGTTCTTTTATTTAGGATCACAAAACCAAAACAAGAAGTTAAATTGTATGGAGAGAGTTTTGTTCTTGTTTTTCCTTTTATAATGCAACCATAACAAAGAGCGTTTCATTGTCCTCACACTCCCTTGAACTTGCCTGTATTAACTGAAGTTCACTCTCCACTTTGACTCTGTCTGCAGAAATGTCCGTTTCTGGGGAACTGGCTATAGCTTCACACCTCTCTAACCAGGTCAAGAAGGTTGACAGGTCTTTCTCTAGCCTAAAGAAAGCAGAGATAAGAAACAAGTTCATCCAAAATTATCCTACTAGAAAACTAAATCTTTCTGAAGTTGGAGGGTCCAACACTACCCATTACAAATAATACAATGTTGGTTATCTTATTCCTAAATGTGAAGGTACAAAAAACACTCCTTTCCTTTCATGAATGTACTTGCACACGTGTTTATATTTGTTTAATACGCAAAGATACAAATACATCCTCTCCACCCTCAAAGATCTTCATCTCATAATGAAGATCAAGAGTTTCCCATATTAGACAGATGAGTTGACATATCTTACATCCGGGCTGATTATTTCCCATCACTTAAAGAGCAGCTGGTCCAGAATTTCCTATTTAAGAGAGGCTATTGAAACCCATGCACCCAACTCAGGAAGAAAGGCTGCTCACCTCTGCCAGTGGGCCAGCAGGTTCTCCAGCACAGTCTGTCTCTCCTTAGCCCGACTCAGCATCACCTCATATCTCTGCTGCAGGGCCGCAGCCTCCTGGATGGAGAGGCCGCTGTTAGCGACCTTCCGGGCACTGGCTGCGAAAGCTGCCACCGTACTGGTCAGCGATTCCACGGCCTGACAGAGATCCTGACGAGAGGGCAAAAGCAGTGCAATGAAAACAAAGCATCCACAAGACCTACTTTTCCTTTGAGATCCATTCTCACTAAACATTTTCCCTCAGTCATAATAAACAGCAATGGTGCTAAAAAATATCTCTGCTCATGATTTTCAGCAAGACATAGCGAAAGCGAGGAGAAAGTTACTTCACCAATGCAGAAATCAAAAATGAGAATAGACTATTCCTCAAATAAAAATTTGTTGCTGTATGTGTGAGTAATTTCAACCTTCCCTTAACGATTCAAATCATTTGTGAAAAATATTATTCATTTTATGCCAAACATATGAGTATTTTGAAAAACTCTATTCCTAATTTACAAGGGCTACATGTAACATGCTATAATTTACGGGAAGTTATGGCTGAGGTAGCTGATGTTAGGAATCAACAATGATATTAACGATCAGGGTGCCTTAGAATGTGGCAGGTTCTGTGTTAACGTGCATTTCATACATCAATTCATTTAATCTTCTTAAGACCTCTAAAAGGTATGTTCTTTCATTATTCCCATTTAACAGATCAACAAACCAAGGCAGAGAAAAATAACTTGCTTTGAGAAATCTAAATATTAGAAAAAAATAGAATATTACCCTCTCTGGTACTCAATTATTAACTTAGTTGTCTATTAAAATAATTCCACCACATTCAATTTTCCTCATTTTAGGAGTACTTTTTAAAAATTACATAAGTAACACAAAAATGCATTCTTATTATAAATAGTCACACAATATAAATGCCACCCCCATTTCAGATGTGTCTTCGTCAATTGCTTGCTTTCTGTCACTGCAGCCCCTCCCTCTGCATATATGTATATACATGCAGGCACATGTAATAGGACTAACATATATGTTTATGTTTATTAATTAACACACGGTTCTTTTTGGTATTTCTTTGTGCATGATTCTACCCCTTTGTTCCTTCTCCTAAATTCTACCTGAGGCATCTGTTTCTTACTTTGGGAAACACCTCCCAGTGGTCACCAGCTCAGGGACCAGACGAAAAAAGCCAGTCATTGGAAAAAGGTCCGTGATACCATATTCTTTGCACATCTGAGTGTAGTGGATTAAAATCTGAAATGTGCCACACACGTATGTTTTTTTTCTGCACATAAGATTTTTCATAATACTGGCAAGAGGTAACAGGGTTTATTAAAGCTATAATCTGAAAAAGTTACACTCTCTAATTAAGACAGAGAAATACATTTTAGATGAATACTCCTTTAATATACATTTTTCATGAAATCTAATTTGCATACTCCTGTTTCTTATTATATAAAGTGAATACGTTTGATCTATATCATTCCTCAAGTAATATAAAAATCTTTTCAATTTTAACTCATAAAAATATGTACTGTTTTCAAGCAGGAATTATCAAATTTCTGATTTGATAAATAAGCAGAAATGTTGAAGCATACTCTTACCATATGTTCTTGGAGAACTCTGTATGTTTCTGTAGCTGAAGAACATATTTTAATTGGATCAGCAAGTTTATCTTCAAATTCAGACACAGACTGCTGGATCTAAAACATTGGTGAAATATAAAAATAATTGTTGGAAAATATACATTAAGGCAGAAAAGTTATTGAGGAAGCAGAATGCCTACCTTTTTTGGATAACTTTCAATGTGATGTTAAAATATATTTTTTTAAAAAAATCTAAAATCAATGTCTCCCATCATTTAAAATGAATATAATTAAGCTTTAATGCCTTTCTGAACACAATGTATGATGATTTTTTTTTTTTTTGGTGAGGAAGATTAGCCCTGAGCTAACATCTGTTGCCGATCCTCCTCTTTGTGCTGAGGAAGATTGGCCCTGAGCTAAAATCTGCGCCCATCTTCCTCTATTTCATGTGGGACGGCTGCCACAGCATGGCTTGATGAGCGATGTGTAGGTCCGCGCCTGGGATCCAAACCTGCAAACCCCAGACCACCGAAGCAGAGGACGTGAACTTAACCACTACACCAAAGGGCCAGACCCTATAACAACATTTTTATATTCCCTTAAAAAAGGTACCATATAAATAATTATGAACTTAGTCATCATTGACAACTTGGTAAATGATTGGCAAATTTTACTTTTATTTATTCCATTATTTCTGAACTATTTATCGTACTTTGCTATAAAGGAAATGAAACAGGTAAGTTTAACATGCATGGACCAATTCTCACCTTTCTAAGATTCTCTTCAAATTTTTGCTGCTGAGATAAATGTCCCAGGATTGTTCCTTCCAGACACTGTGCGTGTTCTCGAAGTTCTTCCCAGTACCTTCTTATTTGTGTTAGCTTGGCTTTGATTCGAGCAGATTCCCCAGTGGTAATAAATTGGGCAAAAGAGTGAGCTTCTTCTTCTAGTTCTGTAATGCTGCTGATCTTACTCTCTATATCCTGAATTATGACCTAATATTTAAAACAAGAAAAATGACAATGTAGGCTGAGCAAGCTTGCCTTCCTAAAATGATACAATTATCTGCAGAGAGAGAAAATCAGAATTTTCCTTAACTGACATTTCAACATACTTGGACCATTAGAGAATAGCTAAGAACAAACATGTATTTCCTGACCTCGTTTGGGGAGAATAGATATGCAGGCAACATCTAAAAAATACAAACGAATAGTGGCCGTGCTCAGTGGAAAGAGAATAGAGAAATAGCTACTCCTGCTTGCAGGGAAGTAAACAGGGAGAGGTCCTTGGAACTCTTGCAGCATCTCTGAAGGTACAGAGAATTCTCTGCTTATCTTTTGAATGAAGTGTTTTAACCAACTGATCTGGGCAGCAGTGTGTTCCAATAACTCATAGGAATGCTAATATTGACATTCATTTAACTTTCCCAAAATGTAGCTGAGTATTTCATATTTTAACAAACTAAAAGCTTTTCTGATTCCACTTCTAGCTAAACCTAGTCTTTTCAAATTGATCACCTATTCTTTATGCCAGTGGTTTCCAAATTTGGAATACTTTAAGATCACCTGGCCCCCATCTGCAGGGACTCAGCCTTAGCAGGTCTAAGGTAGGCCAAGACTTTGCATCTCTAACCACTTCTAACAATTAACACATGAAGCCACTGCTGCTGATCCCGGGCTCCACTCTGTGAAATGCTGCTTTACAGTCATTAGCTGTGGACTCTGCAGTAAAGAGTCTACATGCTATAATATCCATCTGGGGAAGGAGGATATTTTATACACTAGCCAACAAGTGAGAAGTGCTGAAAGCCACTAGGGATGTGTGTGTGTGTGTGTGTTTGTGTGTCTCTGTGTGTGTGCGGCATAAACATAGAGGCTTATTTATGTATAAGAGAATAAAATTATTTCTCAGAGAAAAAGAGCCAAATCATTCAATCGAAATAAAGCCAAAAATTCAGATAAGTCTCAGTTTCAAATAATTTATACGAAAAATACTCTTACCCCAGGAAAAAAATAAATGTGTGACTTCTGTCTAGATGAGACAACATAGTCAGAAATAACTTCTGTCTCAATGAGACCGTCAGAAATAACTTACATCAGTTAGTGCTGGTTATGTATCATTTATTTTTATTTTTCATATGCATGACTACATGGTATATCTGATAGATATTTGTTGTTTGAGCATTAATACAATCTTTCTGCATTTTGCTGTTTTTTTAAGATGGTATTTTTTAGAAAAATTACTCATAAATTCAACAAATATATATTGAGTGTCTCCTATGTGCCAGTAATTGTTCTACATGCCATAGCATCTCAGTGGAACAATCTTAGTTAAGATCAGAGCTCTTAGTTCTTAGATTAATACATGTTAGCAATAAATTCATAAATGCAAACTATATAATCTTATTGTTGGATTTTGGCAAAAATTTTTCTAATCCAAGAAGAGAAGGTGGAAAATGAACCCAGTATACGTTCTTATCATTTGTAAATTATCAATTAGGAATAAGAAATCAGTCAATTTGGAATAGCATGGAATAAAAAACAAAAATGGGCTTAGAGATAAAGATCTTTGCAACAATGCAAATGCTTTATTAATTTTAATCCTAAGGTTGTTTTAAAGTGAAAACGCTATGATAGGTGTTACTGTATTTTTAATATTTCCTTTAACGTAGTCTTCTGTTTGGAAATAGAACATAAACTTATCAGCCCCAATTCCATTGTACAATCTATTCCACTCCATCTTTGCTTATTTCTAGCAAATACATCTTTCCTGCTATTCATATTCATTTAATACATTTTTAGATAGTTTTCAAAATGTTACATTAGAATACTAAAATCTGTTTCTAGTCTGATGGCATGAAAATCCACAACTGAATGCTACTGTGTAATCATTTTGTTTTGCAAAGAGTAACAATGTGATGACATTTGATCACTGATATATTTCAGAAGTCCTGCAATTAAGGTTTAAATAACAGTAAAATGAATTATAGAAAAGATAAGTTAAAAAGTGTATGTCAAACATTTTTGAAAGGAACTTTTTCAGACAAAACTATTTAAATATGCTGTTCTTTGTTTTCTTAGAATTTATTGAAAATGATTAAATGACAGCTTTTAAAAACAGTTTTAAAGATTAAACATATTTCGTGAATATTCTTTAATGGCTTGACATCTACTTTTTCCTAGTATATCACACGAGACATAAGCAGGCTGCATATACCAGACTCCATGTATCCTTGATTGCAAAAGATGTGTGATAGACCAGGATACTCTGCACAGCATGTCATCTCAGCTTAGCAACATCGCACCCTCCCACTGCGCACATGGTAATGACTTGTTCTGAATTACAATGCGAAATGTTCCCTCACCTTGGTATTTATTTTACTATATTTAATCGAATGAAATGGCGGAGGGTTTTCCCATTCCAAAAAAATGAGCTGAGATCGAAAAAGAAGTTGCATTTTGCAAATGTGTTGTATAAAAATTATATAAAAGAAAGAGATCTGAACACTCAGAACTCATTTCATTCAGCCCATTTTTTCTTAAACGATTTGAATGAAGTGGATGATGATAGTCTATGCACATGGTTATTTTGGAGCTGGGAGAGCTGAAGTATCAGAGCATCTCAGTCCATGCCCCCAAGGTCATCATGAAAGAAAGCTCTAGAGCAATGGGGTCTGATTGCTTCACCTAAAGACAGTAACTTCTCCTCCTTGTGGCTTGCGAGGGTAAATACTACTAATACTTGGGCTAGATATTTAGAATAGTTCTTATAAAGTATAGCTGTAGATGATGAATATATTTCATGTTATATAAATGAATCAACAGAGCACTCCAATGGGGTTAATTCAAAATCAAGGAAAAGAATAATGTAACCATAAAAACATTTTAATGATATTGCACACAATATTGATTTTGAATGCATAAGTCAGACAATATTAATACATAATTCCATCTATAAACTGTTGCCCAGTATCAGTCAAGACCTCTCAGCTCAGCATTTTGTGAGGATTTAATTTTAATAGTCACATAGCAAAGAAAGATTTGTCCTGGGGCCAAATGGCATTTGATGAAATGTAAGAAGGGAGTTCTTAAAAGCTAGACATGGATTATAAATGTAACGTGTGAGCAGGTCACCTTAATTTGGCTGTTTTGCATGTCCATGGCAGATGATGAAGTTTCCAAAGCATTGAGTTCTTTTTCTTTCTCAGTAATCCAGACGGACAGGCTCTCAAAATTATTGCCAAAATGATCCCACTTGTTTTTCACCATTTCCATGGTTTTAATACTAAAATTAACCAAATTAAGTAAATAAAATGCAGTATTTTAATTGAGAACAACAATACATTTTCCTTTAAATCACCAGGTGTAAAGATAGTGAAGACATTTGTGACCATGTTGAAGTTGAAACTATTTGAAAAGGAAAAAAATGCGCATTTGATCTGAGTAGTCAGTCAGGCCTCAAGTCTTTCTATCTCCTCTGAGATTGGACATTTAACGAGGTAGCATCTATGCTATGTTATAAATGGAATTGTGCTTCAAATAAAATATTGCTGGGTCCAAATGGGTTTGAATCCATATACAATTAAGTTAAACTCTATTTTAGTCAACTGCCCGCATAGATTATAGGGCACACAGTTTTTTTGCCGTCTACTTTTGTGGTCATGTTCCTCTTGTTCTTAGAGGAGAGGTACTGCAATGATGCTTTATATTCAAAGATCTTTATAAAATGCATCTTGATGAATCAATATAGATCTTGTAATCTGAACCCCACTTGCCATGCAAGAACTGTATGTATCATTAGAGCTAAGCCCGCAATCCACAGTCTATAACCATTTCCACTATTCTTAGATGTTACTACAGTCTTGGTTCCAAAAGACTTCTATGAATTCTTGTACATGAGCACCCTAACTGCTTTTAGACGACTTGGGCTTTATTTGTAATAAATCTAGTGAAGAAATTTCAAGTACAGATTCCCAGTTTGTATTAGATAAGAGTACATAATCATGTAATTATGGCTTTCAGTTTAGAAAAAGACTAAGAAACAGTATATCATTGAACTGATAAGTCCTTGGGTTAGGAAAAAAAAAAGTGAATTTCCCTGTTTACCAAAAGGCACTTGAAGACGTCAAGAAAAATACAATGGCATCATTGATTGCCAAATTAAGTAATATTGCAGTCTCAAATATATACCCTGGATGTGCCTAATGCTTTCATTAGTAAGGTAATGCAAGCTATGTTATATTGCAAGTTTTTAAAAGAAATAAAGATTCAAATGGATATTCCTAGTAAAAGTAGCTTCCTTTCTAATAAACTCTGAGTTTTACTATTTCCATACCTTGATGGATAATATTCAATATAAAGTTCTCAAAGTTTTAAGTCATAATTTGCTTTAAATAAATTATTTAACAAATTTTAAAGTTTAGGCAAATGTACAATGTTAATTTCAAGGTGTTCATAGTATTAAAAACAAATTTTACATTTTAAAATCCATCTTAGAAATTATGTCCTATATCTTAAGAACAACATGTGTCAGTGATTTGCCACTAAATAACCTTTGATATAGAAGTGTTCAGCCATATATTATTTTGAGGAATATTGGCCATATTCTCATGTTTTTCCCTTCCAAATTTTTTTGTGTGTATATTTTGTACATAACAGGATACCATAGGCCAAACTATTCTTTCTTTCTAGATAAGCAAACATTAAATGTTTAAAAATAAAATGGATTTTTGAAGCTGATTTTTGGAAATAGTATATCAATCAGTGACAATCTGAATATTGAAGCACTATAAACAAGCTCTCTGAGCTTCTTGGAGTTGGAGAAACTTGGCCTATGCCTTATATAGTTAGACCTAGAGTCTATATAACCAAAATATCTCCCCTTCTCTCTAATCGGTGACAGCAGAATAATACAGTAAAAAAAAATTATTTTAAACATTGGTTCTTTTTTGAGATTCCCTCTCCAATGTATGAAGGCCACAGAATTTAATAGATATGGCTTTCTCATGAACAGAATCCATTTACAACGCAAAAACCACATCCCTTATATTTTTCTGCTCTGTTATAGATGTTGGTTTCTGTATTGGTGATACTTTCTTCTGAATTGTGGGTTGCTTCCACAAAACATGCTGAAATACACAGACACTTTGAGATTTTAAAAGAATGTTTTCGATACAATATACAGGAAAGACTGTGTGAAACTTTATCTCAGAGAAGAAAGTTTAGGACTTGTCAAGCACATACTCTTCTTCAAGTGTGCCTTCTAATTTTTTGACTTGCTCTCTGATTGACTTGGCCTGCTGTTGAAGCTGCTCCTTATTCTTGGGCCCAAGTGGTATCTCTGAAGCTTCTTTCACAAGATTCTCAGCCTGGACTGCAATACCTTCTGTGCGTTTAGAAAACTCCTAGAAAAAGATATTATAAATGTTAAGAAGGCATCTTCTGTTCAACTCTGGCCTCCAACAAATTACATATACTGCAGAATCTCCCCCAGAATAGATGGATGGATGAATAGACAGATTCAAACATGTATGAATATTGGCACATGATATTCTTAGCAATGAAAGAGATTTATTTTCCTCATGACCAAAATAGACACTTTGCTAAATTATTTTCATTTTATATACACAACCAGACCTTCAGAGTTGGATAACTACCTTCATAATTATCAAACAACTCTCACAAAAATGTTTTCTCCTAAGTCTCTTCAATAAATGGTGTTGGGAAAACTGGACAGCCACATGCAAAAGAATGAAAGTGGACCATGTGCTATCGCCATTCACAAAAATTAACTCAAAATGGATCAAAGACCTGAAGGTGAGACCTGAAACTATAAAACTCATAGAAGAAAATATAGGCAACACACTATTTGACATTGGTTTTAAAGGAATCTTTTCGGATGACATGCCTACCCAGACTAGGGAAACTAAAGAAAAAATAAACAAGTGGGACTTTATCAGACTAAAGAGCTTTTATAAGACAAATGAAACCAGAATCAAGATGAACAAACAACCAACCAGCTGGGAGAGAATATTTGCAAAACATACATCTGACAAGGGGTTGATCTCCATAATATATAAAGAACTCACACAATTGAACAACAAAAAAAAAAACAACCCCAACAAAAAATGGGCAGAGGAAATGAAGAGACACTTCTCCAAGGAAGATATACAGATGGCCAATAGGCACATGAAAAGATGCTCAACATCACTAATCATCAGGGAAATGCAAATCAAAACAACACTAAGATACCACCTCACGCCCGTTAGAATGGCTATAATCACCAAGACAAAAAACAACAAATGTTGGAGAGGATGTGGAGAAACAGGAACCCTCATACACAGCTGGTGGGAATGCAAATTGGTGCAGCCTCTATGGAAAACGGTATGGAGATTCCTCAAAGAATTAAAAATAGAGATGCCCTATGATCCAGCCATCCCACTACTGGGAATCTATCCAACACACCTGAAATCAACAATCCAAAGAGGCTTATGCACCCCTATGTTCATTGCACCATTATTCACCATAGCCAAGAAGTGGAAGCAACCTAAGTGTCCCTTGACTGACGATTGGATTAAGAAAATGTGGTATATATATACAATGGAATACTACTCAGCCATAAAAAAAGACAAAATCGTCCCATTTGCAACAACATGGATGGGCCTGGAGCGTATTATGTTAAGTGAAATAAGCCAGAAAGAGAAAGACAAACACTGCATGATCTCACTCATATGTGGAATATAAACCAACACATGGACAGAGAAAACTGGACTGTGGTTACCAGGGCAGTGGGGGTGGGGGGTGGGCACAAGGGGTGAAGGGAGTCATATATGTGGTGATGGACAAACAAAAATGTACAACCCAAAATTTCACAATGTTAGAAACCATTAAAACATCAATAAAAAAAAAATTGTGAAAAAAAAAAAAATGTTTTCTCCATTTTTTCCTGGTTTGGGTTTATTGTTTAGAATTCTAAGCTGCCTTATAATAGTTAACTTATCCACAAATATGTCAGTTTATTACAGGCTAGTTTGGGCAATTGGATCAACAGTGATTGATTTTTTTTCAATCATAAAGATGATAGATATCTAGGACAATGAATATAAATATTTGTTTATTTAATTGAAGAATATCTTAGCCAATACAGAGAATCACTGATCTTTCAAGAAACATTTTGTTAACTAATTCTCTGAAAAGACATATAATCTAATCTTAATGCCGTTAAATCTCCTTTACTTTATATGCATATACTATGATGATGAAAAGAAGATAAGTTTGAATCAGCCAAACCTGGACTAGAATCCTGGATTTGCTAATTACTAGCTGTTTGACTTTGCTGAACTACTTTTCAGGCTCTTTCATGTAAAAAACAGATAGTAATGCCTTTCTTGTAAGGTTACTGTTAGCATTTCATTAGTAATTTCATTTGTAAGTGCCTGGCATTCTGGCAGGTACCTATTATTGTTTTTTTATGTCCCTCAAGTAAAAATGAAGACAAAATGCTTTATGAAGTTCATGCACTGATTTTCAATAATAGTGAACTATTTTAATTTGAAAATAAATATGTTTGAGACACTGGTAAATTTTAGCTACCTGAATTTTGTCAGGTAAAAATATTGAATATTGAATTAGAAAAGATAAACCCAGAGGTAATCTTGAGTGAAGAAATTAACTTAAGTGTCTCATTTCTTCTCATGTAGAGAATCTCACAGGTTAAATTTTGATCATAAACTCCCCTCTCCTAAATAGGTAATGTAGAAATCTGACGTAAATAATTTTTAAAAGTCCGACTTCTGATAGCCAAAAGCAACTCCCAGATTTATCACATAATGCCACATAAGATAGAGTTACCACATAATACTATTGTATTTTCATGTTTGAAATACTTAAAGTCCTCATGGAACTATCAATATTACCTTAGAGAGGTGCCTTGCAATTTGAGAGGATAAAAATGAGTAAGTACAGCTTCCTTGTGGTACAGAGATTTCTAATATCCTACAATATGATATTTGCTAATGTCACAACATTAAATTCTGTGGTTAAACGTACCCACTATCGCTATATGTGAACTTACAGTCATTGTAGATTCAATTGTGAAGACTGAATCACAGCATAATCTCTCAGGATCCCATGAACAGAATCTGAAAAAAGTGGTTTTATTCCCCCTAGTGTTTCTCAGAACCCAGGAAAATACATGGAGAAAGCAGAGTGTTATTTGAAAATGCTTATATACGTTCCAACTAAGAGCCTTTTGTGGGAGCCACGTATGGGCAGAGCACAGTGTAGTGGAAGCCAGAGAACAGAATAATGTTGATCAAAACCAAATTCAACAAAAATAAAATAACGTTGTAAGGCTTTATCTCTAAGTCTTAAGAAGAAGATATATAGTGGCAGCAGGATGCACCAAGGAAGAATGGACTCTGGCATTAGGTAGGTCTGGAATTGAAACCAGGCTCTCGCCTTCACCAGCTGTGTGTGATCTTGAGCCTCATAACTCTGAATTTTCATTTCCTCATCCGTAAAGCTTTGTTGTGAAGATTAAACATGATATTGCCATGAACAGCCTACCACACACTGGCAGACAGAGAGTACTCAAGTTCCACAGCGCAACCACTCAATGGTTACAACTTCAATGAAGGCTGTATTAACCATGTCAAGTGAGCAAAGAAGTGGAGAACAATTATTCTATATTACACACGCTTGTGTGGTAGCATACATAAACAATTAGTAAAGTGGCTCAGCTTTGTAATGAAAATATAATGTAGTGGCTAAGGGTGTAGGCTCTCGACTCAGACCTCTTGGGTTTGAATCCCAACTTCACCAGTTTGTAATCGTGAGATCTTGGATAAGTTCATTAACAACTTTGTATTTTATATTCCTCATTTATACAGCAGGATTAATAATGGTACCTATTCTTTAGGATTGTTTTGGGGATTAAAGAAGATGATAAACATCAAGTGATTAGACCAGCATATAGTATATGTTCAGTAAATGTTAGCTCACATTATTAAATCAACCCCAAAATATGCGAGATTATTGGCTAAGCAGAATTTTAGTAATAAGACTAAAAAGGTTACATTTGTTTCATCTACAGCTGATAAACCAATTCAAAAGGATCAGAGCCACAGGGTGTCAGAAAGCCTGGATGGAACTGAGTGGAGCCCTCATATGATAATTAACCCAATAAATAGGTTTGTATTTATAAAAGACACCTGGTATATACTTAATATATAATTAAAATTAAAAATAATATTCTATTTAAATGGCTGATGAAAATTATACAAAATTGAAAGATTCTGTGGTCTTACAAAACTTCACTCTCCTCATTGAGTTAATAATAGGAGAAATAATAAAATAATTAGCAGTATGAGAGACAGAGAAGACTTTTATTGGTAAGAAAACAGGAGCACAGGGGCCAGCCCAGTGGCGCAAGTGGTTAAGTGCACGCGCTCCACTGCGGCGGCCCGGGGTTCGCCGGTTTGGATCCCGGGCACGCACCGACGCACCGCTTGGCAAGCCATGCTGTAGCGGTGTCCCATATAAAGTGGAGGAAGATGGGCACGGATGTTAGCCCAGGGCCAGTCTTCCTCAGCAAAAAAAAGAGGAGGATTGGCAGGTGTTAACACAGGGCTGATCTTCCTCACACACACACACAAAAACACAGGAGCACAGGGTTTACTTGCTAAAGACCATGGAAGGATGGTAAGAGTCCTCTTTCTTATACATTGGCTAACACATTTCTGTACTAATTCAGTCTTTCTGTAAATCCAAAATACGTGCAACAGGAACCAAAAGAACCTGTACAACTCCTCTTAATGCTTCGTACAAATGTATAGGTCTGCTCTGAGTGCCCAAAGCATTTGAGTTTACAGGCTTGAGCTCACCAAGTGACACCTACTACATATCATCTCTTGGATGTCCCACTGGAGCCTCAAACTCAGTACGTCCAAAATGAGTTGGTCATCTCTCTCCACTAAGAGCTACTCCTTCAGGTTCCCATCTCACTCCCACTGTCTCTGTCAGGCTCCGAACCTTGGGTGTCACCTTCTTTTCCTTCACTCTCTGTCTCTTGCATCTGGCCCCACTGTCATCCCCATTACCCTAACTCATGTCCGTATTAACGCACACATGCAATAACTTTCTAATTGGATCCCATGACTTCAGGCTTTCACCCTTTCTATTTTCCACACCTGCTACAAACTCCTCTCCCTAAAGTACAGTTCTGATCACGTGACTCTCTTTCTTACAAATCTTCAAGGGCTCCATGTCGCCTAGAGAGCAACGCTTTAGGCCTTCAAGAGTCTTTGTGATGTGGCCCAACTTTCCTTAACAATTTCACTTCCATTTTTCTGCTTTACAACATAGAACCCCATATCTAACACATTTAATTTTCATGCCATTTCCCATTATAAGAATGCCCATTTTCTGCCCTAAACTCTGCTTTTCCATGTCTTATCTGCCCTTTAAGCCTCAGTTAAAAGTATTACTGCTTTCAGAAAGATTTTTTTTTAATGTATTCATCCATTAGGGAACTAACCATTTCCCACTTTAATGAAAACTTTCTCGTAGGTTTTGATGTTTAAATCTTATTTATGTTTTCATTCCCCAGAGCAATTTGACCAGTGTGTTGAAGAGTGGATCATAAATAAACAATAAGTATCGATTAAATGAATGATTATAATAATTAATAGTAATAAGGGAGTAGAAACACAGTTTTTTTTCTGAATAATGAGTACCGAGGGACTCTATGGTCTTACTAGTATACCTTTGTCTGTTCCAGTTCTGAAGATAAGCTTTCCAAACTGCTAAAACTCAAGAAGCGCTCATGGCTGGAACCTGTTTGAAAAAGGTATCTGACCACTGTCTCTTTGTTTGTTTCAAATCTCTCCCATTTTCTTAAGGTGACCTACATTTGAAAAAATAAATAACATATCATGTTATGAGTTATCAAAGTGTGTCACAAAATATTGTCACATTTCTGTTCATTTGTTAGGGTGTCAACTTCCAGTTAACTCTCAGCTCAAATTTCACACAGTTACACTAAATATAGATGAGTCTAACGTCTTCTATAAGAATTTCCCTTTGGAGTCTCAATGCATCTACAAAAAGAAGATGTGTGGACTAGGACTCTTGAGTTTTCTATCAGCTGTAAAGTCCTATGAATCTAAGGACATTACTTAACATACAGATAAGGAACAAAGGAAAAAAAATACCTCCTAATTTCTCTCAAAAGAAGAAAGAATGAAAGGGAGAGAGAGAAGGTAGGGGAGTGGGCAGTGAGCAGGTGGCAAAAATTCAAAAACTTTTTTTTAAGGTCATGTGTCAAGATCACAATAAATCATAAAGGTTTGGCTGCTGGACTGCCTGGAAAAATAAAATGATCCAATGTCAATATCTGGATTCAGACAAATGTGGATTCAAATCCTGGATTTATAATTGATCACTGCTCTGTGACTTTGAGAAAAGTCCTCAAACTTTGTCTCTCTCTAAGCATCCACACTTGCAAAATGGGCGAATTACAGTACCCATCCGATAAGGATGATGTGATGATTTAAGAACTCACGTAAATATTTAACGCAACGCTGGAAATGAGGCGCGGACGCAAACGTTTGCTCCCGCTGATACCAGACGTGACCGGTGACCCGGAAGTTAACACAGCCCTTGACTTCCGGTCTCCTACCTGGATGCGCCGTTCCTGCTTCTCCCTGCTGTGCTCCACGCTGTCGAGGGTGCTCGCCAGCTGCCGCAGCTCCTCTTGGGCTTGGCCGGGCAGGCCGCCTTCTGCCTGCCGCGCCTGCGCAATCTGCTGATGCACATCCTTCTTCTTTGCAGAGATCCTCTTTGTCTTTTGCTGGAAGCATTTGTTCAACAGGTGGATATGAACGTTACTCTCTAAGTGGCTAAGCAGTGACATAAACGCCCACATTTTAATAGGGGTACAGAAAGGTAGACCTCAGGCAGCGTGGGCCCAGGCTGTATTTTAAAGTTACAAACAGTTAAAACCACAATGGGGACTCTATGTCAGTAAAAGATGGACAGTATTTATAAATATTTTAGGTTTTTAATGGTAAACAACCTAAGTAATTTGGTCTTGGGGTTTTGTGTGCAAATTTAGACAACATTTAGCATTTGTGCAATACTCCAGAAGGAATTTGGCAAAACTATTCATTTGACATGATTCTCCTTAAGGATTATTTTCTGCCTAAAAACACCAAGCCCCAACTCCATTTTTCTTTTATCATTTATGCTGTAAAAATGCTCATATAACAGATTTAATTCTTGGGTATATTCAGAACGATTAATCTGCTGAGATATTTGGGGAAAATTATGTTTTAAAATAAACTTCTTATTGAAGTATAAAGTACAAACAGAAAGGTATGCAAATCTCAAGTGTACAGCTTATGAATTTTCACAAAGTAAACACATGCATATAACCAAGCAACTGGTCCAAGAAATGTGAAAAGTTTTAAAATATTAATGTAAATATCTATAATCTCATATTTCTCTGACTTAAAGTAAATTGAAACCCAAATACCACTTTTACAATGTTGAGAAGAATGTAACACTAAGCATTAATTTTTTTGTACCCACGGCCTTTCTATAATTATTAAGTAAATCTATAAAGTCTATAGGCTGCTATTTTACATATACTTTTAATGCAACTTCCATTTTTATATATTACTATATGTAAAATTAGCTAGCATTTTGCTACACATTGTTAGCTAGAATTTTGTCA
This sequence comes from Ceratotherium simum simum, assembly GCF_057802395.1. Taxonomy (NCBI): domain Eukaryota; kingdom Metazoa; phylum Chordata; class Mammalia; order Perissodactyla; family Rhinocerotidae; genus Ceratotherium; species Ceratotherium simum. Next base: position 14,987,998 of record NC_141937.1, on the reverse strand, counting down.
TTAAAATATTCCATATGGGGCCGGCCCCGTGATTTAGCGGTTGAGTGAGCGCGCTCCACTGCTGGCGGCCCAGGTTTGGATCCTGGGCGTGCACCGAGGCACCGCTTCTCCGGCCACGCTGAGGCCACGTCCCACATGCAGCAGGTGGAGGGACGTGCAACTATGACATACAACTATCTACTGGGGCTTTGGGGGAAAACAATAAAATAAAAATAAATAAAAATTATGAAATATTCCATATGAATCAAACTTCCAATTATATTGAGTTTGACAATTATAGTTGATTAAAATTGTTTATTATCAGTATATGTACTAGAACTTCTTTACTTCCAGTACCAATCCTTTGTAAGAGCACACCTTTCAGAAAGGTGTGGTAATTCATGTAAGTTATAATTTCCCAAACTAAGATGAATTCAAAGTTGTTAAATGAAGAGCAAGATTGTAACATAATGACAAAAGAATAGTGATCTCAAAAATGGAGCCATTTGTTTATCTCTATGCTTTCCTTCTCTGTTATAAAAAGAACAATTTGGCAAGTTTTAGGAAGATTTTTATGGCTAAATCAATTTGCCCTCCACAATATTCCTTGAATTTTTTTGGTGAAGAAGATTGGCCCCTGAGCCAACATCTGCGCCCATCTTCTCTATTTTGTATGTGGGATGCCGCCACAGCATGGCTTGGTGAGCAGTGCATAGGTCCGACCCCGGGATCCGAACCTGCAAACCCCAGGCCACCCAAGTGCAGCACATGAATTTAACCACTACGCCACTGGGCTGGCCCCACCTTGAACTTTCTGATAGCACCAAATAATTCTGGCTGAGAATTTCTCTTGCAGGATCTTCTGAAATACTTAATATTTAACAGAGAGAACAGAAGTACCAAGTTCTTTTAAATATTCAACCAGGTTCCCTCCCGAGACCCCCTTTTGCCCCCTCCAGTGGGTGGATATACTCTCCATCTCTCTGGTTCTGTCAGTAACTAGTCGACTTTGCACAAATGCACTGGAGTAAAGAGGCATTCTACCTGGTGATGTAGAAGCAACTGCTGGGCTTCAAACAGGTTTTCAGTGTCCAAGATCTTCTCAGCTTGTTCCTGGACTTGTTTAGAGCCAGAAATTAAATCTTCAAGGGAACTTTTGACTATTTCTTTGTACTGGACACAGTCCCCAAAGTTGCTTAACATCTTTTCAACCTAGATTTTCATGAAAAAAATGTAAATCAGGTGCTCATGTAATTTTAAATATTTTAGGAATATGTGTAAAGTCTAACTCAGCAACTTGAAATACACACATCTCTAACTTTTATTCTTACATATATTTTTGAGGCTTATTTAATTACAATTAAACTGCATAGTCACTTATGGGGATTGCAAGCCTCATCTGAGATGTAAATGGTGATAAATTATAAATGATAAAGTGTGCTATAAGAAAGTTGAGTACATCTTATTAAAAGTAGATAAGGAAAAAGTTCGTGGAGAGGAAAAAGAAGAAAAGAGTAAGAGTGTTTGCTGAAAATGCACTTCCAATATTTCTACATAAAATATCAATATAATTTCTAATTTTGTGGTTCTTTAGTGGATTCTTCTTGTCATTTTCCTGAGTTTTCAGCTTTCTCTTCTGTCTAATTTCTACTTCCTCTATTTTAGTTCCACCATCGTCTTTGTTTTCAAAGTCTATCTCTCTCCAACTTCACTAAGATCATCATTTTCACATCATATCATCATTTATCTTCCACAGAAGCCTTCCAGTTTCTCCTTCTCTTATCTGATCTTCCTCTTTGACCCTCTTCTGCTCTGAGTTTGTCCAAGGTAACTTGGGGCATGCTGTTCTCCAAACAAACAGCAATAAGACCCTATAAAAACCACAAACTCCAGATCTTAGTCAATCACAGCTCTGTTGAAAGAAGTGACTCTTCATTACATATTGTCAATCCACCCACAGCCTTCTTTTCTTACGCTGGACAATTGCAAACACTTGTGTTCAACATTAAATACTAAAAGGATTATAATCAAAGGATGGACTGAATGTATCAAAACCATCTTTTTATATAAATCTTTACATGAACAGAATGTTTGTTTTTCTCCGTTCCTCTCTTTTTGCATTCACTAAGTGATTAAGTAACAAACAAAGGTATTATAAATTATACAGAAGTTTAATTTAGATGAGTGTGCAAAGAATTAATGTCTTTATTTGTTAGAGGCAGATTATTGCTACAAGTCCCATGGGCAATGTCGTGAGAGTACTTGCAAGATAAAAGCAAATAAATGGCAAAATGTTAGGGAGACTAATAATTTCTAATTTTCAAGGCTGCCAACGTGTTTGTTTTCATGTGTGAAACACAATGTATTATAAGTTAATCTATCAATGTGACTAAAACTATTTGTTAGGCCTTGGATCAAAGATACTTGCATATATATTTACTTTTTAAATTATTATTATTTTGACCCTTACCTTCTTGACCAAAGAAAGAGTAGAAAAGAATAATGTCAGAATTTCACTCAAAGTATTGTAGTGACAACTAACTAAACTTGACTATTGCTATGAAAGTTGGATGATCAAAGGATTGAAATAGCTTATATTCCAAAATTTCATTAAACCTACCGCTATTTTCAATTTGTCAAAAATTCCTAAGTAAACTATATTTTGTATATCAAAATTCTCACATAAAACTAAATCACAAGCAGTCCAGAGTACTTTTGGCTTATGTAAATTCACCACTAGAGTCTCAAGTGAATCTATATTTTTATATAAAAATATAAAAGATTAACTGACAATCAAACTGTTAGATTAGGGACGTTTATAGAGATTTCCAGATCTTCACAATGCCTAATGACAATCTCAAGGTTACATAGGAAGTGGGGCATCAGAGTTAAACTCTAATTCTGGGTTAGTTTGGCTCTCAAGTCTGTATTCTTAACCTCCATGATGTACCTTAAACTGACCATGAAATAATGCTTTTAGTAAGAGTAAAAAGTTTGCGTCTGATAAGCTTTGTACTGTAGATATAGGTCATGAACCTGAACTAACATATCCAATAATGGCATAGACCATAATTTGAACATGCTACTCATCCTCCCCACTAATCTTCATATAAACATCTTAACTATTTTGCTTCCACTACACCTTCTTCACAGAATTACTTGTTAAACTACAACCAAAAGAAAAAGAACTTTCCAGATTTCTCACCCAGAACTGTCTATTTAGAGTGTGAGTAAATGGTATACCTCTGACAACAAAGTTACGAAAGCCTTGAAAGAACTAGATAATTCTGCCAGCTCATCTCCTTGCTTTTGAGCTTCGTTCTCAGAAGAAACTTCAATCAAAATTTTAAGCCTGGATTTCAGCCAGCTGAGAGTCTCGCCTTTTTTGGTAACGTCATTTCTGATCTCCTGGAAGGAAAGAATACTTGTGATGAACAAAATGCAATAGTGAATCATAACTTTCCAACACAAAAGGACTCAATCTAAGAAGGTTTGTAAGGTGGAGGTGAGAGAGCCAGACATTCATTCACCAATAGAGTGCCTGCTTAGTTTACTTTTTGTTCCCATCTTTAACCAAAGTCTACAAGTGCCAGAAAGAAATGTTTCCCCAACGCCAATACCTGATGTGTAAAATCAGTACTCTCTACACCAAAAAATTACCTTCATAATTAGATGGTTGGATATTTACAGATAGTCTCTTGATCACAACAAAGATGCTTGTAAAAGTACTGTAGAAGAATATGTGGTACCCAATTGGGAATTATAACATACAACATACTTTGTTACCTTATCATCTGTCAGCTGGAAGGAACACAGTATTTTTTGAAAAAAGAATGAGTCCTTTTTTTAGTTAGCCAATTTCTTTTATTGAAGACTTTACTTGTTGAATATTATTATGGATGCCCTAAAGATTTATTTTAACTTCGTTAACTCACATTTGGTGCCTTATTTTTGTTAGTTTTTGGAAGTCAATACCCGAGATAGTAAGATGCACAAAGAGGAGCACAGCTCTAATCCAGGAAGGAGGGCTTACTGGCCAAGATTATGCCAGAAAGACTCCGGGGCCTCAGTCCTTATAGGGCTGGTGACCAAGGGAATGGCGACTGGGGCAGCTTCTCCCTCCTACGTCTGCTCTGAGTAGCATGAGGGCAGTGGTCTCCAACCACGTGTGCTACTACAGGGGGTCTTACAGGGCAAATGCATACCGGTGGAAAACTCTTGGTTCTGGAATCAAGTGGCCTCTTCATTCTAAGATGGGAATATGTTTTTGTACTATAACACCAACCAACAGCAAACATAGATATCCTTCTATAGGTGTGATATTATCGAGCACCTCTAGGATTTAAGGGGATTATAAATTTAACAGAAAGAAACAGAACTCAGAGGATAGGAATAGAAAGGGAATATACTCTCATTAACAGCAACTATGTGACTTACAAGGATTCAAAATGCTGAAAGGTAAAGAGTTTTCACAATAGTGTGTGTCTACAAAACCAACAGCAACGCTAAGAGGGAGAGGGTTGCTGTGTATCATTCATGGAAGGCAAACTGGATTCAGGCTTGAGGTTTTGTCACGCTGGCTGGTGTACCCACGCTCACAGAGGCTGATCCAATCCAGGCTGAATGTGACATAGAAACGATGCTTAGAGACCTTGCCCAATTCTCTCATTTTCTGTGACCTGGCTTTTCAATGGCTGAAAATGTATAAGAACCTATAGTGTTTTTGTTTTCTGTGACAATTCTTAAATCTCTACTGTGTTGTACGCCCACGTGTGCAATTTTCCTCTCAGGATTCCCATTAGCTAAGGATGCATTAGAGGCACCACTGAGCATGACTGAATCTCAGAGCTAACAATAATTCAATAGAAAAAACCCTACAGTTCCCCACAGTAACATGAGCAGACTTATTTTCAAAACAGTATTCAGGAACTTAATTTTTTATAGAAAGAAAAAAGGACATCAGTTAGATTGTCTATCATTGTTTTTTTATTAATGGAAATTTTCCAATAACAAAAAACGGCCCAGAACTTACCTCTACAGCACGTTTAATGTCTCCATGGTTGGTAGTATCAATGGCCTCACTCTTAATCTCCTTCAACTGTGTCTCCTTTGCAGATATCCAAGACGAGAACTCAGAAATTCTGAAATAACACAGGCATTTTATTTTTATTTTTATTTTTATTTTATTTTATTTTTTATTTTTTTATTTTTTTTTGTGAGGGAGATCAGCCCTGAGCTAACATCCATGCTAATCCTCCTCTTTTTGCTGAGGAAGATTGGCTCTGAGGTAACATCTATTGCCAATCCTCCTCCCTTTTTTTCCCCCCAAAGCCCCAGTAGATAGTTGTATGTCATAGTTGCACATCCTTCCAGTTGCTGTATGTGGGACGCGGCCTCAGCATGGCCGGAGAAGCGGTGCGTTGGTGCGCGCCCGGGATCTGAACCCGGGCCGCCAGTAGCGGAGCGTGCGCACTTAACCGCTAAGCCATGGGGCCAGCCCCTAGGCATTTTCTTTTAATAAGAAAATTTTCCAATGATTAGAATACATTCTCTATTTTGAATTCATTCATGGAAATCTAACAATCAACTGATTAGCAAACTGATTAACACATTTTCTGGAAACTATTCCTTTAACATGAAGCTCAGGGCAGGGGTGGCTGCCTCTGTGCTCAGTCACTTGGAGGAAAGAGAAAGCAGAGCAGATGGACTCAGTTGAGGAAAAGATGCGTCCCAGGGCCTGAGCATCTGGGAGTCAGGAAGGACCACTTGAGGTCTGGCTTCACGTGTCTCCACCAGAGTGAGACAGACACCCAAAGAGGGGAAAGTGGGGAGAAAGGGATTGTCCAGTTCTGCTTCAAAGAGACAACATCTGAGTCACTTGGAAATAAAATGCTTTACCTGTTTTTGACTGAAACCCATTCTTTTTTTCTTTTTCTTTTTTCTTTTCTTTTTTGGCTGAGGAAGACTGGCTCTGAGCTAACATCTGTGCCCATCTTCCTCTATTTTGTATGTGGGACGCTGCCACAGCATGGCTTGATGAGCATTGCGTCCATCCACGCCCAGGATTCGAACCTGTGAACCCTGGGCTGCCAAAGCAGAGCACGTGAACTTAACCACGATGCAACCAGGCCGGCCCCTGAAACCCATTCTGTTTATTAAATGAAACATTTTTCTACAAGAGCCTGGGCAAGATCATACAATCTGACTTTCTTTATTGCACAAGATGAAACACAGTCATGTCTTGTTTTGCAATGGTCTGTGAATTAACAGAATTCAGAGGGACTGCATCCTTCTTTGGGAACAATTCTAAGACTACCTGCCAGTGTAGTCCTTCCACTTGTCTGGGTCCTCCATGAGCTTCGCGTAGGTGCTGTCAATGGCAGCTCTGAGCTCTCTGAGAGTCGCGTGACAGGTTTCAGGGGTGTTCCTCACAGGGTCCCGGACCGGGAGCTTCAGACACAATTCTTCAATGAGCTGTAACCTTTTCTCACAGAGATGATGTGGACCTTTGTCACTGAAGAAAATCTAATGAGCAATAAATGTTTATATAATCCCTGTGGGAATCCATACAATACTTTTATATCTTCATAGAAGATTCCCACTTAGTCTATCAGTATAAAGTAATTAAGTTATTTAGTGTTTCAGACCCAAATGAAAGTATCAGTTGTATCCTTTAGGTAACAATGTGACTTTGCATGACTGCACTTGGGGTGTGTGCGACGTACCCTGTGCTCTTTAATCATCTTTTCACTGCCCTCTTGGGGCACCAGCTTGGTCTCTCGATCCAGCTCGGTTCTGCATTCTTCTACAGAAGCTAAGAATCTGTTCTTCTCCACATCAATCTTCAGATGAAGCAAATGATATGGGGCTTCTCCTTGAAGATCCTACATTCCATAGGAAGGTTTGGAAAAATATGATACCATTGCCGATTATGTACATTTCCAACTGAAGTGGCAAAACCCATAAATATTCCCTTTAGGGCCAATATAATTTAATCACCATTGTCTGCCCCTGACCACTGTGCTTTGTACTTTTGCAAGTACTGGGACCGCAGCGAGTCCTGTCAGCCTGCTGTGGGTCAGGTGTTTCCACAGGGATTATTCTATCTAATTTTTACAATAGCCTCGCACAATATTAATGTTTCTATTTTAAAGATGAGACTATTGAGGCTCAGGGGTAAGTAGAAAAGCTAGATTTGAATCTAAATTTAAATCACACGCTGACTGCACATACTCTCTCCCCGGCATGTGCCCCTTATAATTTTGTCAACGGCCCTGTGAGGTAGGAAGGACAGATATTATGCTCACTACACAAAGGGGAAACTCAAGGAAACCTTATTAGTTAAAAAGCCAGGATTAAACAGTCCACAGCTCCGAGCACCTGCCATGAGCTCTTTTCCTTAGAGTATACATTGAGAAAATGCAAACAACAAGAACGTTTTCATGTTCTTTTTTGATATAAGCATAAATTTCATCATCTTTAGTCCTACAATTTGATTTTAGCCAACTTGTATCCTATAGCATTTAAAAGATTACCTTTAAAATAAAATACTAGATAACTGATAAGATAAATGAGTTAGGGTTATAGAAAAACTAGGATGGATTATATCCTAGAGAGTGTGACATGTGTATGTGTATGTAAAATAAAATATGGCCTTCAATTACAGTCTATTCCATAATACATTTGTGATCTATTAAACTTCCAAGACATCTTAAAAAGCTCCGATTTCTTTAAGAATCTTTTTTTTTTTCAATTTTCAAATTTACCAAGTAAAAAAGATATTTCTTTAACTGTGTTTTTCCTATGCACAGGGCTGATTTTTTAGCCTATGTTACTCAGATTACAAAAAAAAAAAAATCCAGAAAATAACACCACCTGCTGGAGAGTGTTTTAGCTGCCTTTCTTCCGGACCTCACAACTCCTTCCTGTAATAAGTATGAAATTCACCACTGGATATTACCTCACACTGGCACTTGTTAACCTGCTGCTAGAGGAGGCTTCCTCCAGTCTGGCCCGAGGACGCCAGCCTTCAGTGGGTCTCCACTGCTCTTCAACTGCTTCCGCGACGAGCAATGTCCATGCGACGGCCCAGTACACGACACTCAAGTCGGACTGAGCCCCGTGGATCTCCGGGACCCCCTTGCACACTCTCACGCTTTCTCTCTTTCGGTTGTTCTTGTTTCCCCCACCTATTGCCCACCCCCAGATCTCTGCTTCTTCTTAAAGTCCTAGCTCAAAGCTAATTATATATATATTATATATTTGTTTTAAATAAAATATTATATATTTATATAGTATATAGTATAGACATTATATATTATATCAATATTATATAATATATATAATATAGCATATAATATAGATATTATACATATATCTATATATCGATATATATCTATATATCATATAATATATATCTATATTATATGATAGGGATATTTTATATTATATCCTATATATTTTATATTATATAACATATTTATATATGTAATATTATATATTTATAATGTTATTATATATTTATTTTATTATATATTTTATAATATATATATTTTATTTTATAAAACTTACAAATACTTGTTATAATTTCAGTAGTATACCTAACATAATTTACTCAGATGAAAAGAGTTTACTAAACGTTTCTGAATAAGTTAAATGCCATTGTCATTCTCGTCCCCAAAAATATTCAGGTAAAAAAAAAGAGTACTCTTAAGTAATATGATAAAATTGATGCTACTAAAAACTAGGAAAAACAAAATTGCATCATATTTTATTCAAGTTCAGTTCAGTTTTTTTAAAGGGAGAAGTAGCTATGGGGACTTTCCATGGATTTCTAAATTTGTCTTATAATTGAAGCTTGACACCCTCATGCTCTCTCCCCTCATCCATGACACACCATGACCCCACTGTGTCCCGACTCACCTTCCACTGTTTATGGAGCTTCCTAACAGCTTCCTGCAGACCCTGCTGCTCCTGCTCAGGGAGAATGTCGGTGAGCTCATCACAAGCTTTCAGAAAAGCATTGAGCACCCTCTGATCCAGCTGACTGAAAAACTCCTGACGTGGAGAGGAAAGTGGTTAAGAGCGCTGGGCAGAATAAACGGCAGCATCAGACACTATACCGTGAAGTGGTCACGCCTCTAAACAAGCCTCTCTGGTGCCCTCTTCAAACCTTTTCAGCAACGACTATTTTTTTCAGGAAGGAACTATAATTATCTATAGTTTTGAGTCAGAGGACTCCACATCTGAAATTCAACTAGTACTTTTTATTTTCTACAAAAACTTCTTTTCAGTTTTCAAATTTGATAGAATATTCTGGAAGGCCAATGGGAAATCCTAAAACCTTGATTCCACACTGATAGAGTTTTAGTTCCTCTTTGGTAAAGTCAGAAGAGCAGAGTAGAAGCCAAGACTAAGCTTCACAATTCCTCATTTCCTAATTGCAATGTGTTGCAGGCCCTGCTGGTTCCTTATGAGCCATTTCCACATTCACCCAAGTGCACACATCAGCACACATGCTATGGACTGAATTGTGTTCCCACCCCCCTCTGCCACATTCATATGTTGAAGCCCTAACGCCCAGTGTGATATTTAGATATGCGGCTTTTGTGAGGTGGTTAGGTTTAGATGAGGTCATGAGAGTGAGTCCTTCATGATGGAATTAGTGCCCTTATAAGAAGAGACATCAAAGGTCTTGCTCTCTTTCTGTCTCTGCCATGCGACGACACAGTGAGAAGATGACGATCTGCAAGCCAGGAAGAGAGTCCTCACCAGAACCCAACCATGCTAGCAGCCTGATCTCAGACTTCTAGTCTCCATAACTGTGGGAAATAAATGCCTATTGCTTAAGCCACCCAGTCTATGTAATTTTTTATGGCAGTCCGAGAAGATGAATACAACACACGTGCACATATACACATGACTAAGTCTCATAGAGTCTCAGGAATATGTATGCAGAGATATCTTGAAACAACAGTGATTCAAAACAGGGAATGCCACACTGTAGAGGTGTACAAATTGAATGAGATGTTGGGTGGTCACAGACATTAATCCAAAGTCCAGTCATTGCATTAATCATTTAAGAGTGTGGTTTATACAAATATCCACTGAAATTTCAGAAAAAATAACTCAAAATAGATGTTCTCAGAGGGCCCATCATCTCCACAGACCATTTAATAGATTACTAATATTCTTGATAGTAATAGGATTTAAACAAGTATGATTAACAGGAAGATGGCCTCACAATACTGGGACAAGTTGTGGATCAGCTACCAAACTTCCAGTGAAACAGTACCTGTACTACGATATGGCGGATTTATGAAATGAGCACAAAGACTTAGCCATCCACCTAAAATTATCTCTTAAAAAAGGGTATATTGGAGGGGCCAGCCCAGTGGTGTAGTGCTTAAGTTCACGCACTCCACTTCAGTGGCCCGGGGTTCGCGGGTTTGTATCCTGGCGCCAACCTATGCACGGCTCATCAAGCCATGCTGTGGTGGCGTCCCACATACAAAATAGAGGAAGATGGGCACAGATGTTAACTCAGGGCCAATCTTCCTCAGCAAAAAGAGGACGATTGGCAACGGATGTTGGCTCAGGGCTGATCTTCCTCACCAAAAATAAAATAAAATTACTTAAAAAAAAGGGTATATTGGTTATGTAAGAATATCTCCACTAAATGATGAATTAATAATTTGGAGAGCCTGAATTTATCTATCCTGTGACTCTCCACTACTCCAGGGGCTTAAGAATAGTCAATTATAAGGCAGCTCATCAACTGCTCTTGAAGTTCTTTTTGCTGCCATTTCTTTGGGCCTCATACCTAAGAAGTTTCTGCCTTCCTAACTCCCCTCTCTTCTCTCTCTCTCTCCCCTCTTGCTTCCTCTCTTTCTCCCTCTCTCTCCCCTCTTTCTCTCCCTCTCTCTCCTCTCTCTCCTCATCTCACTATTAGATCAGGATGCACTTTTTATCTTTCATTCAAGAATGCCTGTCCCTGTCCTCAGGTCAAGTGCCCCATAAGGGATGAACTCACAGTGTGTCTCTTCAGGAGGTCTTCCGGATTCCCTTTTTCCTCCAGACCCTCCTGAGCGATCTGCAGCACCTTCTCCAACTCTGCTCGAGACTCCTCAAATTTCTTCATCAAGCGACTATTGGTTTCCACATGTTTCTTCCAATCTCCAGTTTTCTTTACCATATTCTTGATTTAGAAAATAATCATAACGTGATGCTCCTTTCTCATTTTTGAAAGGATCATTTTGTTAAAGAGTATGTTTCTTTAAAACACTTGGAAGGAATACATTTCAATTTGATGAGAATAATCAACCCTTTTTAGTCTTAATTAATATTAGAAAAAGAAGAAATAAAATTATTGGTTTTCAAACACCAGGAGGAGAGGCATTTTGCAAGAACGAAAGTATGAATTGTGATGATTACATGCCTTCATTTTTTGTATTTTCCCACTTAGCAGACATTTGGTCCTATCTACAATGTCCATAAGACATTTGGTCCACGTCAAAAGGTCCTTGACATTTGGTTCCGTCCAAAACGTCCATGAGCATATCTTGTCCATACCAAATGGTTTTGAACAGAGCCAAATATCAAGGACTTTTTAGTGTGGACCAAATGTCTTATGGACGTTTTGGACAGGATCGAATGGTCCTGCAAATTTCAAGGACCTTTTGGCATAGACTCAATGTCTCCAAGGATGTTTTGGACAGGACCAAATATGACCAAATACCAAAGACCTTTTGGTGTGGATTAAATATCTTATGGACATTTTAGACAGGACCAAATGGTCCTGCAAATTTCAAGGAACTTTTGGCATTGTCTAAAGGTCTTATGGACCAAATGTCTTATGGACGTTTTTGGACAAGACCAAATGTCCTGCAAGGATTTTTCCCTGCTCACATCTCTAAAGCAAGGAGAGAACTTACTTGAAAAGCAACATGAACATCAGCAATCTGTCTCTGTAGCTTCTTCTGATCAAAATGCTTTAACACATTTCTCAAGGTCACAAATTTTTGAACACTTTGACTGCCTTTCTCAATCTGTGTCATAGTCTTCTTACAGCTTTCTTGACAAGTTAACAGTTCCTACAAGAAATGGAAACCCACAACAAAGTATTTAAAAGGGTGAGAAAGAGAGGAACCATTACAAAATAATAAGAACAGCATTATATAGCTTTTAGGCTTTTAATCAGCAATAAGTATAACCAAAAGTACAGAGAAGTATTTCTTTTCAGAACAGCTCAATTTTCAGCAGTCACTGAAGTCAGTGCTTTTTATATAAGGCATTTAAATGTCACACTGAGTTTTTGAGATTTTTTTTATACTTCATACCCATCTTACTAACATTAAGAGAAAAACAGAGCATCAAAATTGTTATTTGTCTAGTGTCTGCATTCCTCCAACCAACTAATAGGCCTATGGTTTATTGAGACAACAATAATGAAATCAATCTACATATCAGGTTTTAATATGACTAAATAAATTTAACAACAATGCAGATTATACTTAATTGGAAGAGTCAGACACAGCAGATAATACACTATTTATGTATTCTAAAATGTACAAAATTTGAACTCCTGAGGTTCACAAGCTACTAACCTCATTAATAAAATAGTGAACGCTAGATCCTAACCACGAAAGGCTGCACACCATGGGCCTGGGAGGATTTGCTATTGTCACACGTTTGCAGGACGAGAAGCAATGGTGACTCATAGGCCCTTCCACCTCTGATTTGTAGCCTGGCATCGTAGTGATTTTCACAGTTGACAGCCTGGAAGCTATCCAGCCCAGCCCAAGGTAGACGGTCATTTTTTGACTTGAGTCCACACCATTTGCATTTCAACATCCTCAATCACTTTGGAAATATATTTCAAACTGCTCATTTGGATAGCAGTTGTGATAATGTCAATGCAAATATTAAGAGCAGAGTTTTTGTTGTGTTTCAGCAAAACAGAATAAGGGCATACTTTTTTCCTTTTGAAGATTTAGGAGGTAAAAGAGTAACATATGTTACAAAGACATTAAATATTACTAATATTTATTACTAAAATGTAAAATATTATTTTAATTGTGGAAGAATTCTTTGATGGCAATTAATAGTAATTTTCCAATGTAAGAAATGGGACTAACGAGCCAGCCCTGACGGCCTAGCAGTTCAAGTTCGGCGCGCTCTGCTTCAGCGGCCCAGGTTTGGTTCCCAGGTGTGGAACCACACCACTCATCTGTCAGTAGCCATGCTGTGGTGGTGGCTCAGATAGAAGAACTAGAAGGACTTACAACTAAAATATACAACTATATACTGGGGCTTTGGGAAGAAAAAAAAAAAGAGAGAGGAAGATTGGCCACAGATGTTAGCTCAGAGTGAATCTTTCCCAACAACAACAACGAAAAGAAATGGCACTATGACTCAAAATTTAAAACAATCTTTATCCAATATGATGAGAACCCATTAAAATAGGGTTTGGTGGTACAATGATTGTTGATTTATTATCAATAATAATAATAATTGCTACCAGTTATAGAGTACATATTATGTGTTAGTCATATCACATATCTAATGTAATCTCCACGAGCAAGCTCTCAATTTAGGTATTATCATCTCCATTTTAAGGTGAAGAAATAAAAGCTAATCAAGGCTTTGTAATGTGCTGTATCAGACCTAAGATCTGCACGCCTGTCTGACTCAGTTCACATACTCTCTGCTCTTTCTACTCAGTGGCGCTGCCTTCCTTCCCTGAATCTATTGCAATGAATGCAGTGGCAAACCTTTCGCCTTTTGGTTTCACCCCCCTCTGATAGATAGGTTCATTTATAATAAGCCAACTAAATAAGCCAATTAACTGCAACACTCAGTAGGCGGCTGTTCTGCATACAGATCTGTTTGCTACAAATGAGACAAAGAAAAATGATTATCACTCCAAACACATTTCCAGAATTGTATGGTTGCGTAAACAGACCCAGTTCCAGGGGCAAAGAAAAGATCTCATAAGACAGATTACAGACATTGGATAGAAACAGAATGCAATTATTTCTTCATATATATATCTAAATATATCTATATCTATCTATCTATAAGTTTTTATCTTATCTATAGTGGACAGGCTTTTCATCTTTGGACAAGATATGCATTTTTGTTTTGACTTATCAGTGCCATTCTAGAAAAATGCTTCTTGTCCTCACTAACTTCTATCACTATCAGCACCACCTCAGTCTTATCACACGTGCTTTAAAATGACTATGTCTCCTGAAAGGGGCTTTTCCTTACCTGATGTTTTTGTTTAAAAAGAGCACTTGATTGTGCCTCATGCTCAAGAACTGTTAGAATTTCATTGATTTTCCCAAGTGAGTCATAAAAGAATGTCATCTGTTTTTCTAATTCTTCCAACGGTATCAACAGCTGCTGACACTCATAAAGGAGCGGGGAGTAACATTCTTTGACCTTTAAAAATACAAAGACAAAAATTCCATTAAAGCTCAGGTCACTGTTATAGCTCTCAGGATCATTTCCTTTAGTGATATGGTCATTTGGTGCTTACACATCTCCAAAGACATTTCTTTAATGCTATTTCCTATGTATTGTTAAATTTTATGTAAAAACGATACCACTATACCACTGAGACAAATAAAGGCTATAGTTTTCTCATGAAAATTCATCTGAATAGTCTATCTGGATGGCACTTTCCCATCTAAATGATGTTGTGGGTGAGCCAGATGGCATCAAATTCTATTTCACAAAATCTACAACCCATCCTAACTTTGGCCTTGAAATCTGACCTAAGATAGTTATGAATGACATCGTCTAGACTAACCTGTGCCTTCCAACTTTATTTTCAAGAACTCTGCTACTTGAACACTTAACTCTAGACAAACTTACAAACTTGTTGACTCATTCTTCCCAGACAGGTCTTGTGCTTTCCTGCCTCTCCCTAGCTCCATGCTTCCCTACTCTCTCCCTATCCACATCCTACTCTTCCCAAGAGCTCATGTCATATACCAATTTATTCACAAAGGTTCCCACATAAGGGGACATCTCCATAGTCTGAATTGGCCCAGCCTTCATCTTCCACTTGTCTTTTAAAAAATGTTGTTACTTCATACACTTGTATTATCTTTATCTTCATGAGGAAGTTAAAAGCTCCTGGAGATCCTGAACTCCATGAAGCGTCTGCCTTGTCACGTTTATATCGGAATCCAGGACCACACAATTCTCCAAGAACTTCCTGTCTCCCCTGATTTTACTTAGAGTTGCTCCCAAAGTATTATTAATACTTTTGGAAACCAACAAAAGGAAATTGAGGACTTGTTAGTAGACCACTCTTTTTTTCCCTAAATTATAAATAGTCTCATGCTCTTGGGTACACTGTCTGAAGGATAAACTCATCAAAAGAAAGCTACCACCCTTCTGCTGCAACAAAGCTCTGCTAAAATTACTCTGAAGAGAATTTGCTAACATGTATAAAAATCAGGGAGCTTTATAAATCTTTCCTGGATACAGTAGAAAACTTATCAAGATGCTACATCTGAAGCCACAGTAAAAAAAGCATAATGACTTAGATGTGTCTAAAAGTGCAATTTGCTTTCTCAGAGGTTGCCTTAAATCATTAAACTTGGCCTGGGCCAAGATGTGCAAGCCCAAGACATGGCTCTGAAAGCCGCTTGAAGGTTTTCAAGTTGATAAAGTTGACTTCAAATGGTACCCAATCGTAATAAACAATCTTAGCTTGAATGTTAAAATAAAAAGAGTTAAAAATTAACACACTAATGTACACCAGTTTGACAAATGAAGTTTTCTCTTTTTTTCATGACCATGATTCTTCCTATTTTCATCCATCTCATTTATTCCTTTTTCATGAATTCTCCACTGCTGATTTCATGTACGTTATTCTCTTTCTACTTTTTCTCTCCAATTAACAGGTTTTTCTGCTTTCTTTTCCTCTGTTTTCCAATCTTCCTTACAAAATTTTTCTATTCATTTATATAATCACTCCTTTCTTTTACGAGAAATGAATTACCCAATCTCAGTGAACTTTGCAAACAATACCATCTTCATAAAATCCAACTTTAGATAGAAAAAAGTACCAATGGAACTTCCAAAGCTCTCAAGAAAAATTCTTCAACAGAATAGAAAAGGTTTATGGCTAGTGCTTGATATTCATTGAATTCCCTGCATAGAAGTGGCATAAATGTGTATATCTTAAGTCTAAAGTGAGCTCTATGAGACGAAGAGGGCAGAATTTCCACTGCTCTGCGGCTATGCAAGCAGAAAATAGCATAAATAATCTTAGAGTGGAGGTATGTCAAATAAATCTCAATAAAAGGGTATTCTGGAATTCTTTCCTGTTTAAATACATAATCTCTTCCTCTTCCTTCCCCCTCCTCTTTTTCTTCCTCCCCACCCTTTGTTTTATCACATTTCACTGGCCCCTTATTCACCCAGAAGAGGCCTATCTTTCTATTAAAATACGGCTACTGGTACTTTGAAACTAACAGAGGTAATACTTGGTATTAGCTCCATAGTTTCATCTGTAAAACTCATGAGAAAGTCACTAAATGACAGTTACTAAATCAAGAATCCCAATAAGAAACAAAAGTATGATCTGTTAACAAGTAAACGATTTGCCCATGGGACACAGAGGATGCATAAGGCAAGCTGAAGGCAGTGTTGATCCCGTACGGTGTGTCACGCATTAAAAGTACTTTCCCACCTTGGTTAGCTGTTCTTTAAGCCCAGACATGGTTGCAAACATTTCATTAGCTTCTTCTTGGGAGCTCTCTTTGGTAATGAGGTGTGCCGTCTTTGTAATTATCTTGTACTGAGCATCCATCACGGGCACCCTCTGCTCAATATCCTGCATGAATCATTGAAACAGCTAAATTAACACATGGTACATTTCCTTTTAATTTCAGGATTCCACAGAAGGTTGGACAAAAATCAATATGCGCTGTATAAAATTCTACACATATTAAACTTTTGGTGATTCCAGATATTGCTTTCCTTTATTACTAATATATCTTGGTAGTATCATATAAATAAATAAAAGCTTTCCTTTAAAAGTAACGATAAATCTTTAGGATAACATAAAGATAAGCTGAAGTAATATTTACGCTTTCAAAATACATGTGTTAATGTAGTATATAAACATTATAACAGGTAAATGCACCTTAACAATTTGGGGCAATTTCTCTGACTTTAAAAATTAAACTTACTTTTGCTTTAAAAAGTGATTCATTGTCACTGTAGAAAATTAATAAATTAGAGATAACAGGGTAAAGAAAATCTAAATTACTTAGTCTTTCCACACAGTGATAACCAGAGCCAACATCCCATTATTATATCATTAATGTTTTTTCCTGTGTGTGTTTACACCTATTTTTTATTTTTACAAAAAAAAGATATTATTTTTTTGTTTTTACCACTTAATAGTATATTGGAAAAGCTTTCCATGTTATTAAATACCCTTTTACTACTAAATTTTTGAGAGTTGCAGGGTATTCAAAACATGTAAATAGCACAACTCATTTAGCAAATCCTTTACTGTTGGAGGCATTTACGTAGAGGTGTTATCTATGGACATCTCCTATTGTTTCCTAGTGCTTTATAATTTGGTCGTAGAAAAAAATCTCTGAATTAAAAAACTATTTTGAAGTTATTCTATGGTCAAAATACGTCTTTAAAAATTCAAATAGGTTTTTTATTTGAATGAAATGTATATATATATTTTATTTTGAGGTGCAAATCAACATACGCACACATATCATAATGACGCCATCGAGACACAGAAAGAGCTTTGAATAATCTGAGTAACTTCACTGATCTTCAATTTCACAGTAGAATAGGTTTTTCACTTTATAGTCCAGAAACCCCCTCACCTCCAAATCCTGGATTAATAACTTGACGTTAATAAAGGAGACTTCTAAGGGTTCAGAAAGTTTCCTATGGGCGTCAGTTGCAAAATCAGAGAGGGTAGTAACACAATCTGTGTATTCTTTCTTCATTCTGTCCAGCTCATCAGCTCGAGCGTACTGTTAAGAAAAGGGAGGAAGCAACATTGAAATCATGAAGCCAAGACTCTGGAAGACTGTAACCTTCCTTCCTTCACTTCTACGTATTCTCCTCTGCAATTGTTATATGGTAAGAAAGACTGTAATTCCTTTTCTTATTTTAGGTACACTTGAATTCAGTCCAATTACTGTGAAAGAAAAAAAGGAACTAGCATAGAAGCAAATAATTATGATTCAAAACATGAATTGTTCCGTATAAGTAGGCCCCAAATGTCAATATAATCCTTAATCAAGCTGTACATTTCTGTAATGTTCCTCTATTATAAATGAGAAAGAATAAGGAACCAAATATAAACATAATAGCTCTAAATACATCTGTACACTGCCTTAATAAGCCAATGATATAACAATAAAATAGGCTCTAAATAGACCTTTCCTCACAACATTTATAAGACATGCACGTTCTCGGCGTATATAGATTTGAAAGACATACTTGCTTGACTTCCATAAACAACTCCCTCCATCGCCCATTTAGCAACAATAATTGTTGTTTAAGATCACGGGAAACCATCTCATCACATGTTTCGATTAGAAAATTGCCAGCATCATTCATGGCAGTGTGCTGCTGAATCCAATGAGGCAAATTTCGAAAAAAATCCTAAACGATAAACAACGCACACTATTGTCAACAATAAGCCAAAAATTAATAAATGATATGAAAGCAACCAGACTAAGAGAAATAGCTTTGTTCTAAAATTTATGCAAATTTTAAGGTGAATCCTAAATCTCTTTCAAAATGCAAATTTTTAATAAAGAGGTTAAAAAATATGAACTACAAGGCTGAATGTCTTTTTATAAGAACATCTATGCCATATCTTTTACTGAAGACAAAACAAAACATAATAACCATTTTGTTATTCCTAGTCTACAGATGAAAAAGCTGAATTTCTGTGAGTGTAAAGGACTTGAACATAGTCTTCAGGCTAGTAAATACCAGTGCCAGAGTCATACAAAAGATGTAATATTTTAGGGAAATATATAGCTTCCTTAAAAAGATTGTAAATAACCACTTGACCTGTTACTTTTGATTTTAAAATCTGAATATAGCACATCAAGATAATTATCAATCATGGAGATAAACCCTCAAAGGAAAATTTTTAAAAATTAAACAGCTGGACCAGGAACACTTAATATAACAACATCCTTCCTTACTTGTTTAAGGTTACACAGTTGGCAATGAAGCTGTTTCTACCTGATTTCAAGTTAAATGCATGGATGCATGTGCATATACACACACCCCACAGTAAAAACCAAGGATACCAAAGATAATTCAAAATCCCTTTCATAAGCCATGTGTGGGAAGACTTTCTACATAAATAGATGAGAACACTTTGTTTCTGGTGGTTATATTCCCTCGGATGAAATTAACACATATGACACATACTAGGGCACTGCCAGTCTAACTGGAAAAGCTAAAATCTGTATGGGTGTATAGTTATCATCATCCTCAGCTACATAAGAATATTTAATCTACATAAAATACAGAAGGGAAAAACGTTTTAAAAATTATACACCTACTTGTGAAACACAATAATGATGACCCAATCTTGGATGGTAAGCAGTAATTCTAATGTATGTACTATACTTCAATGAGAGCCTGGCATTTTAACATCTTTTACATATAAATTGATTTTTCAGTAAAATGCCAGCCTCTCATTAAGAACTATATATATATAGAAATCAGTCCATTTCATGTGATATAATGTAAGTGACATTAAAGTGAAACAGCAACTCTTGCACACACACACACACACACACACACCTGTAACTGGAAGAAACATATCACTCCTGCCCAGAATAAAACCCTTGACTTAACGGTTGATGAAATTCCAAAAAGAATATCCAAAAAGGAAAAAAACGTAAGGACCCAGCTGTGCAACTGGTATATATGCCACCACACGGATTCAGTACAATGTTAGCCAAAGTCATTTTCATCCTCTCTTAAATTAGGACATCCACAGAGGCTGGGGTCACAGATATGCCCCTTCAAGTCTAGATCTTATTGTGAGCACAGCGCCCTCTGCTGCCCATTGTGTTTGGCCACCCCCCTGTATTGCTCTTCTGAAAGCAGAAGTCCAACGCTGAACTGATCAGATAAGGAGCTGCTCTAACATAACTTTTATAAAGCAGTGTATTTCTCGGTCTAAAATAATTTACTAACCTGAAGTGCAACTTTTCAGGCAACGTTAGGATTCTTGAGCCACATTTGCAAGTACATAACACTCCCTAGAGAACTGTGCTGTAAACGTCTCATTTCTAAATGCGCATGTGCTCATTTCCTTTTGTAAGAAGCAATCTTACCTTTTTGGCATGTTCTGATTGATTTAGCATTTTTTCAGCATCCTCTAGCCAGGCTTGAAGACTAGCCACAGTATTGCCATATCGATCCCAGTTAGCAATGACTTCCTCCAGCATGCTCCGCACGCTCCTAACTTCCACTGAGAGGTTCCTCCACTGGGCAGTGGTTTCGTTCATGAATTTCATCACATTCTCAGCTTCTTCCACTAAAACAGATAAAACAAATTATAATCCTTATTTTATATTCTAAGTCCACCATACCTTTTTCTAGGGTCTATACACTGGTGTGCATTTATAATTCTTCTTTAGATTATAATTTAACAGATGCCATGTCAAAATTTCATTCAGCTAATGCTGGGAATGTTATATCCTATTCAAAGGTATTTATAAAGATTAAAGATGATAATATATTTAAAATTCCTGATAAATGGGATGCAACAAACGACATATGTATTTGTTCACATTTTGTATGCATTCAAATAGATGAACACATACATAGTATCCATCACAAATCCTATAGTGCATTTTCACTAAGTATGACAGACATATTTACAAATTGAAACAAACATATTTAAAACTAGTCTCTACAATAACTTAAGTTTTCATTTACTTTATTATATATATTCAAGATAGCCCATTTTTTTGCCTTTAATCATCAGAATTGAAAATAGGTTAGAAAATCACAATTTAGAAAATAACCGCTTATTTTGCTCTTTCTTAGAGGACCACACACATAGATATGAAAACACACACACACAGAATCATAGAGTATGATTATACAGGTTAGGCACAAAGTCAAGGAGACTGAAGGTCTCCAGGCCAATGACATGGTTACATAAAGATTCTGCAGAAAAAAAAAATGATTTGATCACACAGAAACCTGTAGGTCCTAAATTCCACTGCATTCAACACTGCAACGAATTCTGTTGTGTGTTTTACCTGAACCATCAGCTTTGACGTACATCTCAGCTGTCTGTTTCAAGATCTGGTATGTCACTTCATATTGCTCAAAGAACTTGCTATTTTCTATAAAAGACTAGAAAAGCGGGAATGGTTAGAAGAGAGCAAATACCAGCTTATGTAGAAATGCTGCAGTCCATTTTCCACAGTATAGATGTGTGGCTGTGTTACCCAAATTTATCAACCTCACTCTTCGTAAAAATATCAAACTAATCCAACTGCTATAAATAACCTGATTATTCTGAGAATATAAATTGACTCCACACTTTTAATTCTAACTCAGCATGAGATTGAGAAAATATTCTATTTCTTCTCCATCCAAGGGTTTGTTTTTAGAAGACAGAAGTTTCTCCAGAGAAGCTGAGGCTAACATTTAGAAAGCACTAAATTTGGAAGAACATTTTAGTGTCCCACTGTGTTTTAGCTGTGGGATTCTGTTGCTCTTTGAACACTAACTCTGGTGAATGATGGTTCTGAGGAACTTCAGGTTATAAATAAATAGCACAGTGCACATTTTCCTTGAAATAAAAAGTAAGTATAAAAATGTTTATGTAGAAAAATTTAAAATAATAACATATTCCATCCACGCTACCTGTGGTCTCAAATTTCTCTTAGTACAAAAATGACAGATAAGACATGTCTATATCTATATCCATATGTATTTACATATGTGATAGAATCACTATCAGCAAATGGATACTATAAAATTGAGAACACAAAAAATCCTTAGGCGAGTTTTATTATTTGTTAATTCTAGGAAATATGAAATAGCTCCTGTTTCAAAGACTATTCCTACTCCTCTGAAGTAGAAAATTAATGCAATTATAGGTAACAACATAGCACCAAAGGCTCTTTAATTTCTTTTAACAGCATAATTAATTCCTATGATTTGAACCCACTAAAATACTTGATAAGTGTCACTAGTATAAATTGCAAAATTAGCCTTCAAAAACCAGCTGACGTCCTGTATAGTATGCCGATTGAATGCTTAATAGGGAGATGCAAAATGCTTGTGTGCAGATGCAAAACTATTCATTCATACAGCAATTTCATAGACATCCCTAGATTTTAATGATAAATATTTATCATATTTCAAGATAACACTCAGAAACATTATGTACATAATACACTTCCTATCATTTTATGTTTATAAAACATTTTACTTATATATTAACTATTCTTCAGGGATACGGTGAACAGAGAAAGCTGTGAGTTACCAAGAATGAGAGGTTCCATGATGAATATTTTATTCAATAACTTTAATATGCTGTGTTATTTTTGTTTGAGAATAAAGTAAGACAATAGTAGTCTGGTTAAGTCATTATTTAGCCTTATGTCTTACTCCTTTAACCTCTCCCTGTTCCCACATTGGGAAAGAATAATTTACTGTTATGTACATTTTGAATAATTTAACCAAACAAGTAAATCATGATTTGATCAAAAAAATAAAATTACACTTAATGTGCAAGACACTGTAGGAAACTGAAGAGATAAATATATTTGGCAAAATTTAAAAAATAGTCTCCATGTAGTTTTGGCACAAATTTCAAGAAGCTAAGGGGAAAACAATTGTTCTGAGTGTCAAAGAAATGGGAAATAGTGTCTGTACTGGAAAGAAAGACTAAATACGCTTTTGCTAGAGTCGTTTATAAATTAACTAAAAATGAACAAGAGAGAAAAGTTTATTTCCGGTTTCATTTTTGGTCCCTGGGGAAAAAAGATGTTTTAAGAATGTTGTAAGGATTCATTCAAGTATACATATATTTTTGTGTGTGTGAGGAAGATTGTCCCTGAGCTAACATTTATGCCAATCTGCCTCTATTTCATATGTGGGATGCTGCCACAGCATGGCTTGATGAACGGTGTATAGGTCCTCGCCTGGGCTCCAAACCCGTGAACCGTGGGCCACCAAAGTGGAGTGCACAAACTTAACTACCACACCACTGGGCCAGCCTCCATTAAAGTATTTTTGAGCTTTCCTATTAGGAAGCTTAGGCAATTAATTTTTGAAGGAAGATACCTGATTTGTTATTTTAATTTTTAATTCTTTCATTTATTTTGGCCTTTTTTGCCTGAGTATAGAGTAAATCCATTTAGTAACAAGAATTATGTTGTCTATTAGAATCACTTTAGCAGAATTGCTAAATCTCCTTTTAACTATGAGTTATCTAGACAGTCTCCCAGAGCAATGCAAAAGTAAACACAAGTGTATATTTAAAATAATAATGACAGGATTGGTTTATTTCTTTCAAAATAAGGCTTACATTTGGATATCAAGTTCAACAAACAAGCCATGTTAGTCGGGGGACTTTTAAAGTTGATAGCACTTCAAGAAAAATAAGATACTTCTTTACGCCACTAAATTCAAAGTAATAGGGGAAGAGACTAAATTTGTACTCTCATAAGATAAATATAGATATAATAAATAAAAAGCTCATCAATTTCACTCAAAGGGAGTCAAACCAGGTAATTTAAGATTTTAAACATCAACCTTGAGGAGTGGTTTCATCAGATTGCCTACCGACATTAATAAAATAATTACAGATAATAAAATAAATGTTCACATTACTTAAGTTGCATTCACATAGTCCACAATTCCAAGAGCTCTTCTTTTCTTTTATGTGAAAGAGTGAAATGTTATCCTATTTCTTCTATAGTAAAATTGAAGCGTTGGTTAACTAACATGGTTATGTCAAGAACAATTCTGACAGCAAGAACTAAAGCAATTATCTTCTGATTTACATTACAGTATGTAACCTCTCACCAGTAGCATGTGGACTAAATTAATCAACAAGCTCGTGTGAAGTATTTTCCAAGAATTCCTTAAATATTTAGCAGCTGCATACCTGAGCACCTCATATAAGAGGTTAGGAAGCACATTCTCTAAGCCTTAAAAAAATGTATCTTTTTTTTTTTTTTGGCAGATGAATAAGACTGAATTGAAAATTTAGACTAAGGAAAAGATAATTATGGAACTTTACATCCTGAATATTACTTTTGTTATTAGATATGTAGCAACATATGGCTCATTACAATAATTTTTTTTAGAAACCAAGGAAAAGATTACATTTAAGAAACTGACATGATTTTACTTGAAAGTCTTCTTGCTCTTTGAAATAGTCTGTTCTAAAGAGTGATTTTCCCACAAACTCCAAAAGGATAAGAGAGGCTCTATGTGGTGAGAGAGAGAAGGAAAACAATATATGTCTGTCTTTGTTCCTTAGAAAAATCCCTATTATTCTATTATTATTATTATTATTAAAAACTTGAGAAAGACTAAGCATTCTAGAAATTAAGTTATTTATAAAGTCACATGAGTAGTGAGTAGTTGACCCATGACTCAGCATATTTCTATGTGACTGGCGGCCACGCTTCAATAATCTCCGCCACCTCACCCCACCCTGCCCCAATACCACACTGCCTATAATATGAATAATAGCAACTATCTGGCTACTGTATGTAAGTATAAAATATTGTTAAATATGGACAAACATTAAATGGAACTCATATTTATGTGAGCTACAGTCTTTCGTTCACCAAGCTAGAAGAGATGATTTTAATGATTTGTTCTTTTAAGTTAAAAAAAAATCTTTTTTTCACAGCTAATTTTGTTAGATAGAGGCACAAGGGCTTTGGATTCGGAAAGATGTGGATTCAAATCCTGACTCTTACTTCTTACCAACTGTGCCACTTGGAGCGTGTGACTTAAGCGTTCAAGGGCTCCATTTCGTCATGAAACCATGTGAAAACGCCCAGCCCATAGGGTCATCATTGGGATGGAAGATGACACATGGAAAACATTTGGCACATGGAAAACACTCAATATCGCACTGCTATTAAAACTATTAAACAAAAAAATACTTTAAACCTTTGTTAGAAAAGAAGCATGAGCGATAAATAGGTATTTTTCACCAGAGGATAAGAATATTAGAAAATGTTCATTTAAATGTGCTATATTTGTAGAGTAACAATTCTACAAATAATTTTGAGAGTTACAAAGCAGTTTAAAACCAGCAGTTAGTGAACTTCTCTTTACTTTATGGAGTAGGCAGAACGTACTGATTTTTTTAATCATTAATAACAACTCTCTACTTACTTATCCTTTATTTGAGAAGTTCAAAGAGACTTACTAATATCATTGTGTTGGAACATTAACCTGGTGGAACAGTCCCATTAGGCATTTCAGTCTAATTGGCTGTCCTTAAATAGCTAGAACAAAGATGGATCTGCATAATTACCTACTGAGCTCGAAGTGTATCATTTGACAGGACTAAACCTGAAAATATAAATGCATTTCTGTATTTAATATTTAAAGGACCAATGTAATTGCTTGAATTTAGAAAATTGGTTTTTCATTACTTTACAAAATAATTAAAAATGAATAAGGGAACATATAACAGATTTCACTTTTTTTGACAAATGTTTCTGAGATAATTGTAATAAACCCAGAGGAAGATTTTACTGTAAACTTGTTAAATCTTTTTGTTTTCAAATGCATGTTGTTCATTCATCACTTAGAAAATGAAATTAAAATGTAGCAAAATATATTATGGTTCTAGGATGCTTTAGTAAAGATATGATTTCAGTAGGTATTCAGTCACACCAGTCACAGAGATTAGAAATGCGCTTATATTTTAAATTTACTAATTTATCATTTAGAATTTGTGATTAAACATAAATGGAACAGTACAGGACTGAGATCCCATATTAATATTAACTTCACAAGCAAACTTGTATTGCTCATAAATTGGGGGGGCATATTTAGCTAAGAGAAATAAACTGTCTTTAATAATTATAATTCTCTAATTACATGTAAGTGGAAACTGCAAGTTGCAGAACAACTTAATTGTCTCATTAATGCAGGGCCATCATTGTCTAAAGACATAGCATTAGCTATACTGATAGCCCAAAATACAAGATAATCTTTAAAATTTAAGTGGGTACAGAGATTCATAGACAAAATTTTACTTTTCCTGGGTACACACACGAAGCAATAAAGCACAGGGAATGAGCATAAAAAAGACATGCTGGAACTAATTTAAAAAAATAGATAGTCCCCATGTGGACAATCGAGAATTGTTCCAAACTACTCATGACTGGATTTTAGGGACATGAAGGTAATCTTTAAGTATTTTAATGCAGTTTCAGTGAAGATAATCTTTAAGTATTTTAATGCAGTTTCAATGATGAGCTCACAATCAAAGTCTTGGGTATTCAATGCAAAAACTTTTTTTTTAAACAATAAAGCCAGTTACCATGGTTCAGTATAATTAATGCAGTAAAATCTTTCTGTACTTCCAAAGAATAGATGTGTATATTTCAGATTGTTGTGAAAAGCTCACAAACTTATATGAACCCACTTAACACACTGGTACTTTCATGTTTAAATTCAAGATTCAAATAACAGCATCAAATAAACTGGAAATTATTGAATGATAAATCTCTGTGTCCTCTGATTTCTCTATCAAAGTACCAGGGAGACTTACGATGTAGTTTTGCAGAAGCAACTCCACTGACTCTCTCCTCCCATACTTGATGATCCAAGATTTCAGCTTTGACTCTGCAAGAACCAGCAGTGAGAGCAGACGGTACTTTAATTCTAGAAATTCCATTTTCATTAAGTGTAGCTCTGATGTGGAGGAAACGAAATGAAACCTAGAAATAAAACACCGAGAATTTACAGAATGTAACTAATAGTAACAGAACCGTGCTTACTTAACCTGTTACACCTCAGTGTTAAATATAATGCAGGAACAGGGTCTTCTAAACTCTGGCTGATCAATCACTATCTGGAGATCTGACTGCTTTTCTAGCTCTGAGTTTAAAGGTAAATCATGATTGATGGAAGTCTGTGATTTAGTTCTTTCCTCTGCCAACACATCTCTCATCTGTTTCTTTTATAAGCTGTTTTTGCAATATTACATAATGTTCCTCACGGCACTGAACAGAAATACAGCCTCTGTAAAAACCATTTCTGTGATTTCCAGGCTGTGGGTATATTCAGGTTTACTCTTTTTCAATTGATAATATATTAGAACGTTGGCATTCTTAGCATATGTTATGGGAGCCCAATTTTTATGTACCAAATGTAAGCATCTCTGTAAAAAGAAAAAAATCAATTCACTGAAGAGAAAAGAGATGGAAAAAGCATCCACCAAGCATTTTAAAAAGAGACTTCATTTAAAGCAGACATTCTCTTACCTCTCGGCCATGTCCTCTAATTGATCAGGAGGCACTGGGATCCCATTAACAGACCTGGTCCGGTAGATTTCATGGAATGCTCTTTTGTGGGCATCTGTGTTTTGAAGCAGATCCTAGGATACAATTTTAAAAAAATAAAAAATGTAAGAAACATGTTCACAGGAGGCTAAGAAGCATAATTTTCAGCTTGCACCGATGAGTCAATGTATTCAACAATTTCTTCCTGCTGCCACATCCACATGTAGCTCCGTGCCCATATAGGCTTTTACCTTGTACAGGAGCCCCCAGGTTCTTGTCTATCAGGCCCTGTGCTAGAGCAGTATCTAATAATTATGGCATCTTTTAAACACACATGACACTTGCACAGTAATGCATTCAGACATTTTAAAGGCACATAGTCCAAAGGAAAATGTAGTTACTGCTATAAACAATAATTTGTTAGTATTTTTCTCCTTCCTTGATTTTGGATATGTTGGTTTTTAAAAGCTTAAAACTAAGCACAACTAATTTAACTCTTTAATGGTAAAAAATATTAGACTCTCTACTGTTATTTTATTCTGAATGCATGCAAGCTATCATAAAGTGAGATTTGCTTGCCATCTAAAGTAAGTCAATTAGATTACAACATATTATGAAAACACTCTTAGGGTTGAGGATTTCAAACAAGCCCAGGGAATGTCTCATATATCACAGTGAGAAGATCAGACAGGATGTTTATAAATATTCTTTGTAGATTGTATAGAAATCCACAAGCTTGAGCAATTTAGATGAATCTGAATCTCCCTTGTTTTATGTTTTTCGTGTCAACCGACTTATTTAAAGACTTGCATGTATTTCACAATTCCTAGCCAATTTCTCACACAGAAGCAAAGAAAGAGAGAGGTGAAAGGAGATTCATGCCATATTTTTTAGAGATTAGTTTCTCATTAGCAGAATAAATACTCAACAATTTGACGCTCACTAAAAAGTAAGACATTAGCCCACCAGAATGATGCATTAAAATCAATATTGTTTCCCTCCCACCAAGATTTAGTGGATTGATTGGAGAAAATAGGAGCAAAAAACAGCTTAAAACCATAAGAAAGACACTTTATGGAAGGGAACAAATGAAGGCTTTCATATATAAATTAAAATATTAAAGCCACACGTGTTTTTCACATAAGTGAAATTTTCTTTTAATTTTGGGGACTTTAATTTTTACATTATTGAAAAATCCAGGGCCAAACCATTTCTATTCTGACATATTTTGCTATTATCATATTTTGACCTGCTTGGAGTCTGTAGGTAACTCCACAGATATTCACAATCACTGTTGCCCAGCTGATCCAGAGGATGGAGGACTGTTCTAGAGCAGCTACTGGCTATGAGTATTTTAATCACTGTCTTTATAACATCCAGACACATTTCTATGGCTTACGATCTTGGCTGAGACCCCCCCAAGTGACTACAGGGCAAACTAAGAGCCACCACCATACCCAACTCTAATTTGTTGTGTGACTATATGTTAATGTATGGGTGGGGGTCTGTGGCCGTACTGGAATACCCAAATGTCCAGTTGCCTTCTAAGAAGCTTTCCCTATTGTAGTTTTCAGTATCTAGTTCATTGAAAAAATCTTGACAAGATATCAAAACAAACAAAAACATTTTCAAATGTATGATAAAAGAACTATAGCTGGTGTGACGTCACTGGGTCCTCTGAAAGGCTGTCTCACTATAAAACAGCTAATGATGGGCATAGTATGTGATTATAACTCACTGGTGGGTTCCTAGGAAGTAAGTGAAATATTATAGGTCTCCTATTCTCAGTAAAACATGACCCAAAACTGAACCACAGATCTGTGAGCAAAAACAAATTAAAAAAGCTGATTAGGGCCGGCCCCGTGGCTTAGCGGTTAAGTGCACATGCTCTGCTTCTGGCTGCCCGGGGTTCAGATCCCGGGCGTGCACCGACGCACTGCTTCTCCAACCATGCTGAGGTGGCGTCCCACATACAGCAACTAGCAGGATGTGCAACTACGACATACAACTATCTACTGGGGCTTTGGGGAGAAAAATGGAAAAAAAGGAGGAGGATTGGCAATAGATGTTAGCTCAGGGCCGGTCTTCCTCAGCAAAAAGAGGAGGATTGGCATGGATGTTGGCTCAGGGCTGATCTTCCTCACAAAAAAAAAAAAAAAAAGCTGATTGTCCCAGGCAAATATCTATACCATTGCTGCAGGAGATTGAGTCTTGGAAACTGAATAAGGTGAGAACACTGAAACTGAGACTCCTACATTTAGCCAGAACCCCCAAAGAGGGCTGATGTGGGCCTGGTTGGTAGTAAATGCAAATACAAAAGGAGGAAGGCAAAGATCACCAAACACAGGAAACAGGCCACCATGAGGCAGAATCAGCAAAAATAACAAATTTATAGTGTTAGAAAAATGTAAGTCATTTAATACTTGATAACAATAGCTTGTAAGTTAGAAAGAGAACAATCTGGTTAAAGTGTTATTGTTTAAACTGATTAAGAGGAGGTCAAGATATTGATTAACTTTCAATTTTGTTAAGGATCTGTGGCATAATTTCATGGGCAATCACACTACACAGCTAGAGTTTATAACTTTCAAACGAGTAGAGCAAAAACCACAGAACAAGAAAAACAAGCAAGCAAATGAACAAACAAACACAAACCCCTCCATCCACTTATAAATAGCAAGAAAGTAGAAAAAAAGAAAAGTAGTACAAATAGAAAGCAAAGAGTCAGATGGTAGAAACAAATTCAAGTCTATCAATAATTACAAATAAATGTGAATGGAATATAAATTCACTAGTTAGAAGGCAGAGATCATCAGATCAGACAAATAAAACAGAGCCATCTGCTTTTTACAAAAGATACACCTAAACATTAAGATCATGGATAGGCTGAAATTAATAGAATGGAAAATAACATGCCAAGCAAGTACTAATAAAGGAAAGCTGGTATAAGTGTATTAATATCAGACAAAATCAATTTCAGAACAGACATCATTACAAGTTATTAATTGCTTAATGGTGAAACTTTTAATTTACTAAAAGATACACTAACTCTGAACTTGAATGTACCTAGTAAGCCTCAAACTATATAAAGCAAAAACTGATAGATCTGTGGGGGGAAACTGACAAATCCACGTGGCTATGGGAGACATGGACATAGCTCTCTCAGTGACTGAGATGGAACAAAGGGAACAATCAGGATAGCAGGTTGGAGGAGAGGGAAGGAAGAGGAGGGAGAGGGATGCAGATCTGTGGGCCTCATGGGCCTTTGTAAGAATTTTTGGTCTACTTTGAGTAGACGGAAGCCAGTGGGGAGTTTTGAGCAGAGGGGTGAAATGAACTGAGCCGCACTGGAAAAGGATTGCTGTGGCCATTCTACTGAAAATTTCCTCTCCTTCTACACTGGTTCCTTTGGCTTCTAAGACAACATAGTAGCTGGAGTCCCTCCTATCTCATTGACTGCTCTTTCTCATATTTTTGGCTGGTTCATCTTCTACTCTTTGATCTCTTAATATTGGACTCCCTCAGGGCTCAGTTCTTGATCCTTTTCTCTTCTCTTTTCACACTTCCTTATTTCATTCCTCTCATCTCAGAGCTTTAAACATCCCTCTATATGCCAAGGATTCTGAATATGCATCTCCATTCTACACCTCTCTCCTGAGCTCTTGTCTCATCTCCTACTGCCTAGACCACATGTCCACTTGGATGTGAAAAAGTCTCATACTTAGCACGCCCCAAACTAAACTCCTGATCTTTCCTCTCACATCTACTTCATTGTCTTTGCATTTTAATCGATGAAAACTCCATTTTTCCAGTTGCTCAGTCCAAAAATCACCATGTCGTGTATGACCCGCCTTCCTTCACAGTCAATATCTAATGCTGAAAATTCTCTTTGCTCTGCATTCAAAATATATTCAGAATCCGACCACTTCTCACCACCTCTACAACTACCACCCTGGCTCAAGACATTCTACTGGGATTATTGAAATGGTTCCCTGGCTCCCACTCTCTATCCATAACCCAGTCTATTCCCACATTGCCATCAGAATGATAATATTAAGAGTGATACTGTCATTGCTCTGGCAAGAAAGTACGTGGGAAAAGATGGTTAGAATATGACAGAGAACATCAACAATGCCAAAAGTGCAATTAAGGGAAGCGAGAATGTACAAAGAAACAGTATTGGGAAAAAATAGAGGATTAAACTCAGGCACAGAAAAGATTACTAAAATATATAAGAGAATATTTTTAACAATTTTATGTCAATACTTTTGAAAACTTAGTCAAAGGCACAAGTTCCTCGAACGTACCAAGTAGCAATATTGAAAGCCTGAATATTTCTAAAACCATTTTAGAGGCTTGGAATACAAAAACAAACAAACAAACAAACACTAATCCTTGCCCTGCAGGAAATCAAGCAATAAAAAAGATAAATAATTAAAATAAGAGTTGATGTGAAGATAAATGTTACAGAGAAAAATCGAACAGGGAAAGGGGAAAGAGAGTTGTAATTTCAAAGGACCTAAGAAAAGGTTAACTAAGAGGTGATCTTTCAGTAAAGGCCCAAAGGAGATGAGGAAGAACCTAATGGGAATATCAGTGGGAGAATGTTTCAGGTCAAGAAGAGAGAACATTCCAGAAGGATAGCAAGGGCAAAGGTCTGGAGGTGGGAATTTGCTTGCCTGTTTGATGTCATCTTTTCATTGAGGTGTCATTGACTACCCTACTTAAAATTGTAACATTACCTAATATTCCCTGTCTTTTTACCTTCTAACCTAATATAAAATTAATTTATTTACTATGCTTATTATTTCTTATATGCCTCCACCCACTAGAAAGCAAGTTACATAAGTCTAGGAATTTTTGTCTGTTTTGCCTATGGGTGTATCACAAATACCTAGAACACTGCTTTACATATAGAAAGTACTCAATAAATATTTATGGAAAGACTAGAAAGGCACAGCCAGAGGAGGAGAAAGAAAACTAGGAAACCAAATGAAGAAAGCATTTCAAAGATGAAGAAATAATTATGTAAAATGCTTCTGATAGGTGAGGTAGGATGAGGATTGAGAATTGGCTGTTGAATGAGGAACAAGGAGAACCCTTGTGAACCTGACATGCATGGCACGGCAAGAGAAAACCCGATTGGAATGCATTCTAGAAAGAAAGGGAGGAGAGAATTTTGAAACCAAAATGAGAGCTTAGACAACTCTTTCAAAGAGCTTTGCTGTAAATGGAAGGAGGAAAAATGGACAGTAGCTAGAAGGGAAAGCAGGATTAAGAAGAGATTTTTTTAAGATGAGAGAAATAATAGCATACTTTCTGTGGATGAGAAAAATCTAGCAGAGAGAGAAAAAATAAAGGCAAGAAATACAGGACTTATTTCTTGGAGAAGAGCAGGGAGGGTGGGATCTAGTGCACATGTGGAGGGTTGGCCTTGTCTCAGAGCACAGATGGTTCATCCATAGTAACAGAAGTGAAGACGGAGTATTCGGGCACAGATGCATGTAGGTGGGTTGATGTGGTCGTGGGAGCTGGCGGAAATTCTTTTTTGATTGCTTCTATTTTCTCAGAGAAATAGGAAGCAGTATCATCAGCTAAGAGTAAGGTTGGGGGAGGAAGTGTGGAAGGTTTGAGGAGACAAAGTATAAAAAAATTGTCCCCGAAATGGAGAGGGAATGGAGTCAGAAAATGCCTTTGGAGTGCCAGGGAGCATCAAGAGCCCACTTGGGTTAGTCATCGTGCCTGGGTGTGTGTTTTTCTCCAGCTACAGTCAGCTGCATGTGCGTGGGCAGGAACTAGGCAGAGAGTTGGCTTTAACCAGGGTTGTGTTTTAATCAGGAGAGTAGGACAAAGTGAGACCTGGGCAAGACGATTAGAGTGTATACAAGGGGTGACTTTTAATGACCGAGCATTGAATTTAAGCAGAATACAAAGGGAAGTGATGACATGAAGAGGATGAGAGGCAGTAAAGAGGCAATCAATAGGATCAACAAATTATAGGGCACAGAGGAGATGAAGACTTGGAGTTGGGGAGAGTCTGGTTGGAGAGAGAGATGCTTGAGAAAGAGATTGTGGTGATGACAAGTTCTAGACTACATCTATGCAGTGAGGGGCTGAGGTAGAGAGTAGGATGGGAACACTGGGAGACAGGAGGTCAAGAAACTGAGAGGCCAGGATATTGGGAGGATCATTGATGGGTTACTGAAGTTATCAAGAATTGTGGCATGCACTGTCATCTAAGAAATAAAATCCTCAAGAAAGGTTCACAACCTTTCTTGGTAGGGTTCCTAACCGCAGTAAGGATGGGCAGTAGATGGAAGGTGTGATGGTTATTCACACGATTCCTTAAGACTGAAAGCCTTAATTTGCCAAAGCAACACTACTAACAAAGACTAATAAGTTTAATCATTCTACATGTATTATATGCAATAGCTTTGTGGGCACATTTTAAGCTTAGTGCTTAAAACAACCTGGATTATCAGCTATGTGATCTTGGGCGAGGCACTTAACCGCTCCCTGCCTAAAGTTAACTCACCTGAAAAACGAGGATAATAATACCTATCTCATATCCCACATGTCAAGTGCTTAGCAAAATTAACTACTTAAAACTGAAACATGGCTAACTACTCAATTATAGTTAGCTACAGGTATTGTTGATAGCTTTCTAAATAACTGATCATTTGGGTATTTGGAAAAAGAAGAGATAATAGACATGAACCTTGCTTTTCAGAATAAATATGTTCCTACATACATGCAAATTAATTTAAAAAATTAAAAACTTTGGTAGAACCATTCATAAAGTGAACTCCTTGAAAAATGTATTTTAAAAATTATCTGAATTCAATTTTCAAACACTGATTATGTATTAAGTAGTGAACAACTGTCATGTGGTGTAACAAAAAAAGATGTGAAGAATGCAGAAACCTAAGAATTCTAGAACTTGATAGCATATATAAGTTTTCATGGCAAAAGCCATAATTACTTTTAAACTGGGATGGGAAGATAATATTCTCAAACATTTTTGCTCACATATTGATGAGTCCTATATTGTGCTTTTTCAATTTATTGTGTTTTCCAGTGGGCCCAATATACTAGACCAGAGTAGTGATACCAAATTCACGGGCTGATTTTCCTGCTATGAGAAAACCTATAATTTTAGTTATTAGAATTTTAGTTATCTTAACCATGATTCAAATGCCTCACATCATCAAAGCTTAGCTTATTATTTGTTGTTAGTGCTGTCCAGTTGATTCTGACTCCTAGCCCCGCTGTGGACAGCAGAGTAGAGCCTTGCCTGGTCTTTTAGTGCCATCCTTTCACCTTCTGGCGCTGTATCAGACAATGCTCTGCTGCTATTCACAGGGTTTTCATGGCCAATTTTTTCAGAAGTAGGTGGCCAGGTCCTTCTTCCTAGTCTGTCTTTTTTTTTCTTTTCTTCCCCAAAGCCCCAGTAGATAGTTGTATGTCATAGTTGCACATCCTTCTAGTTGCTGTATGTGGGACGCCACCTCAGCATGGCGGGAGAAGCAGTGCGTTGGTGCGCGCCCAGATCTGAACCTGGGCCGCCAGCAGCGGAGCGCACGCACTTAACCGCTAAGCCATGGGCCCCCCCTCCGCCCCAGTCTGTCTTAGTCTGGAAGCTCCACTAAAACCTGTCCACCATGGGTGACCCTGCTGGTGTTTGAAATACCCGTGGCATAGCTTTCAGCATCACAGCAACATGCAGTCCTCACAGTGTGACAACTGACAGATGGGTGGTGTTGTTTCTGACCAGGAAATGAACCTGGGCCATGGCGGTGAGTGTGCTGGATCTTAACCGCTAGACCACCATCGCTGGCTTAGCTTATTATAGGAACCTAATCAATATATTTTGAATGAATGAGAATTGATTTTATAATTGACAGTTACATTCTTCTATGACTCTACTATTTTAAGTACCCATGCTCAGGCCTAGTAAAAGTTCCTACCTGAGTAAAATGATCACTCTGGAGATTTGCCCTGGACGTGGTCTTATTCCCTACCTGCCTTTGCTTTCTGTTGTCTCTTTATTGCATTCCCCAACTTTCTCTTTAGTCTAGTCCTTTCTGGTTTTCAGTCTCAGATAACCATCTTTTCCAACTCCTGCCCTCTCCCTCTCCTTAGGGGCTCCACTCCATTTCCGGTTTTTATGGTTGTTTACTACACTTTGGCAGAGATGATTCTGGCTACACAACTAGCGGTTGGCACAAGGTCTCTCTCTCTCAAGGGAGCCAGAAGGGTCATGAAGGGCCTGAAATCATATATTCACTGAGACATACGCTGACAGCATGCACACTGTCCAACTTAAAATTCATGCCCCATCAGGGGCTGATGCTTCCTAGAGTTGCCATGAATTATTATTTCTGCTAAATCTATGATTATCTAGTAAGTAGCACAATTAAATTGTAGGACATTTTCTCTATGGTGGTGCATTTGAATCAGACTTAACTCTGTTAAATAAACAAACAACACACGCTGTTTCTCAAACACGACTGCACAACTGACCATGCAATGCAGTAAGCTTAAAAACGTCACAAATGGGGGCTGGCCCGGTGGTGCAGCAGTTAAGTGCGCGCCCTCCGCTTTGGCGGCCCAGGGTTCGCGGGTTTGGACCCGTGCACGCACCGATGCACCACTTGTCCAGCCATGACATGGTGGCATCCCATACAAAGTAGAGGAAGATGGGCACGGATGTTAGCCCAGGGCCAATCTTCCTCAGCAAAAAGAGGAGGATTGGCATCGGATGTTAGCTCAGGGCTGATCTTTCTCACAAAAAATAAGTCACAAATGACTAAGAGGTCATCAAGGCCTAATCCCATCTCTTCCTCTAGATTTGGAGGCACCTTCATCAGTTTCCCCAGTGCAGAAAACGGGCACATAGTAGGTGTATATTTGCTGAATTAACACATCTAACCCACAATCGATATACATTCTACATCTGATTTAAAACCCTAAGGTGACTTCTTTTATATGAAATATTCACATCAGTTAAAATTGTTTCAGTTGTTACGTTTTACATGAAGAAAAATTATTAGATGGTATTTATGCTGAATTGCTAATTTGTTAAAGTGGTATTTGTGTAATCCTGTTTTAGCATTTTTCCTTAGTTTTAATATACTGGGAATCTCAAAATGGATATGGCCAGGCTCTTCTATGCCTCTGAAAAGCCTTAACCTGGCTCAACCCTAGAAGAATTCCTGTGACCTGATCTCTTATGAGCCTGAACTCTGGCTCCCTTATAGCTTCCTCCATCTTCAATGAACTAAGGTATAGACAAGCAGGCCTGGATTTTATGTGTGTATATCTCTAAAGATGGAGCAAATTCCAAAGCCATGCTCTCATCTGAGAGGCAGATTCTAGGGAGTTCCGTGTGTGTGTTTGTGTGTGTTGATGGTGGTAGAGAGGGGAGAGGCCAAGACATAATCAGCAAAACAAAAAGTATCTGAAGGTACTGATTGTAACTGAGGAAGGGCCAAGAATAAATGGAGGAGGGACTCTGACTGATTGTCTAGGATCACAAAATCTTGTGTCCGTCTTGTTTGATGACCTGCTCTGGGGTTGTATCAGTTGAGCTGAAAGGGCCAGGGGCTGAAATGGCATGAGATGACACCTCTATATTTCTATACCTCTAGTTTCAAAACTAAGGTCCCGGGGGGCATGAAACAAAATCTGTCATGAATTTGCCTTATAATCCAGTCTAGAATATACAACAATCTCTTTCCTTGGAGTAGTTTGAAGAATATCAATAATTTGGCAGAGAATACATATGAGCTATAAATTGCCCATGTGATCAAAAGTAGAAATCTCTTGCTTCTCAGTTTGTTTTCCATATATGCACTGAACCCCACCACGACAGAGCAAATGGAGTACACAAATTCAATTGCACAAAATGTAGGATTGCGTTAATGTGATGTTAATGAAAAACAGCATTTTCAGTTAGGTTTGTACTATCACATAACACAAAGAGAAAGTATATTAGAACTTATAGCACATACAGTGGACCATGCAGTAAGCTGAAAAGTGTAGCAAATGACTAAGAGGTCATCAAAGCCTAATTCCACCACTTTCCCCCAGGACATAGAACTTGGCCTGCCTTCTTTTGAGAATGGAGGCAGGGGTGAGGTCTGGAGCCAATGGCTCATCACATTATTATGTAAATGAATATTATCTTGGATTATCTTTTGAAAAATAACATATAGCAACAGAAATAACAAAAATAACTGCAGATTAAAAAATATCATGGAGTTATTGGAAAATGCCTTAAGAAATAAATCTACTGCCACTGTCAATAAGAAGTATAGGAAAGAGAAGTGCAGATTAGAGAACTTCTAAGAAGGTGTGACATCTCTGAATCGATGTGCATGGATGCCTTGGAGGCCCGTGTCAGTGCAAGTTCTAAACAGGCCACATCTCCAGATCACGTGAGGACTGTTATGCTGGAAGTTTTCCCAGCCAGAATTTTTACCTTGTGTTGCTCACGTTTCCGTTGTATTGTGTTGGCCGTTTCCTCATGGACCTGCTGAATGGTTATTTCCTCTCTCAGAGCCACCTCTGCTCTGTATAACCAGGCCCCTATGGTGCCCAGAGGTGCAGGAAGAGACTTATCAAGCTGAATATGCCAATCGAAGAGCTGAAATACAAAAGTAGAAAAATAGAATATCTCTAATACAGAAGACAATTCTTAAAATTAGCCTAAATGATTTTAGGGCCTACATAAGGTTTTAAGTTAAGGATTTCAGGTTAATTTAATAAATATCAAGTAAGTAGATATCTATGTTCTGAATCTGATGCTTTGAGGATGGGGAGGAAATTACAGTTCCAAGCGAATTTTGAGGAAATTTACAATATATCTTAGACATGGAAGGTATTATTGGGAGCTTAACCAATTTTCTTATTATGGGAATACCATAAAGAATCCACTAATTTTTAGTTTGGCTTTTTCTGAAAGGGAAGGGATGGGTTTGTTGACATGTTCAAGGATGCAGTAGTTATATACCAGCAGATGTGTATCCTTAAAAACCTTCCACAGGATGAGAACAGGCCCAGAAAAATCAGGGACATCTAGACATCTCTGGAGGAAGACAAGTATTCAGGATTCTCCTATAATAATATGATTCTCTAACCATCTTTCCATTTCTTCCACTTTACCCAATTCTCAAGCACCATTTCCTGGGAATGCCAGGTGGATGGGTTGAGGTGTTTCAAAACTAACCTACTCTTTGATAGAGTTTATGGGAAAAAAACAGATTATCAAAATAAAGAAAATAGGCTAAGTACAAGGCAAATATTCTCATTAGCGATAGAAGTTTCAGGGGTCTTTAAATCTTGGTCTTTGAGTTTGCAAAATATTAATATGAAAGTTACTGAGCAGTTTTCCTTTAGGTTCATGAAAGACTGGATAAGAAAATATGCTTAAAGAATATAAAAATGAATGTGGATATAGGAAGATTATTAACTGTTGATGAAATCTGGTTATGAAATGTGGAGAAGCTGTTGGGGCTCCGTTTTGGGGAGAGTCACCTCTTCTAAACAACCCAGAATTAAATTGTATAAAGTGAGAATTGACGCAGATGGTCTTTCAGGATTTCAATCTATCATCTGGTCAAAGGTGATATTACATGTAGGGCAGGCAAGGCACGAAAAGAGTTGTTTGCCAAGCACTGCCACTAACTTAAAGGAAAACTTGACAAGAGGGCAAAGATTCTCCCACAGGTCCTTTCCGACCTCAGACAGAGGCAGAAGGACCCAATGCAATGTCACTGCATGGAAAAAGATAATGGAAAATATTCTTGACTAAATCATGTAAGCCCTAGTGAAATTCATCAGGGGGCAGAACTTACCCTGGAGGACACTCTATCCCAGGACTGTTTTACCAGTGCTTGGTCAAGTGACAATTTACCATCTCTATGTATTGGTTGTATTAAATGTTCAATCTGTTTCCTTTTCATTTCATATTGAACTCTGAAGTGCTTAAATGACTAAAAGAGGACAAACAGCAACAATATGGCAATGAGTCAAAAAAAGCAGAAGCAAAGGAAACCACATTTCCTAAAAAACAATTCTTTATATTTGGATAACATTCAATATGTGTTGTTGATACTAATAATGACAGTCATGATACTAATAGCAGCTACCATTCATGAAATCCTGACAATGAGCCTGGCCCCATGCTAAGTCCTTTCTACCCATTATCTCCTCTGGCTTTCTCCATAACCCTGCCATATAGACACGCACTATTATTATTACCCTAAGAAGCCCAGAAGACAAGTAGTAGAGGAAAGCCTAGGATTTCTCATTTCATCTGCGTGCCAGTCCATGCTCATCAGGAAATAATAGTAAACAGGAGTATAAATCTACGCTAATAATAAAAATAATTGCTTTACCTCAAAGTACCAATGTATAAATAGAAATTTCACATATCAAAATAATACCGAATTAAAAATATCTAAATTTGTGTTTAAGTAAATCTGTATAACGAGGTTTACTTAAGGGATCCCATTTACATGATAATCCTTTGCTTTAATTTTATGGCGTTTAAATATTAAGTATTATACTATGTCTTTTGTCACAGTATGGTTAACATAAACTTGTAATATGTAGTCTTCACTGTGAGTCTAAAACTAACCTAAGAAAGTAGTCTTTTAATTAAAGTTCTGCATTTTATATTAAATTAACGTCCTAAAATATGACTCCAAGTCCAAACACGAATTGAAAATACCACTAAAATGGGCAGTTAGGTTAAAGAACATGAGAATGCCCCTGCAGAATCTAATAGATAACACATCTAAAAGAATTTCTATGTTATAGAGTAAATAAACATGTAAATTCACATGAAGAACACTGGAGGGAGGTGGTGAATAAATAAATATTTCACTACAGTTATTTTCCATCCCCTCTAACTTAATGTAATTAAAAAATACCAAAACATAAAAGCAATCTTCAATTTTATTCCACAGAATTCTATGCATGGAAAATGCACTATTGATTGATAAATAGAAACTGATGGAAAATGCTGAGGACATAATAAACCCACAGACAAAAGAAAATGCTCCCTATATTCAGATTTCAGATGGTCTCTAACCCTGTTTTTAAAGACTGATGATCATCTTTGGCTTGAAAGGAGTGTTTCTGTTTTATACTTTTCTAGTCTTTGGTTGCCTCTTATAAAATAACATCCGTACTATAAAGGTAACTTGATCACTCACAATTTATTTTTTGACAATTTATGCCAAAACCAAAACTCACTAATGGACTAAATAAGTATATTCACTCTGTTCTTGCATTTCTATTCTCAATTTACTAGTTTAAAAATTTTCTAATGGAGCTCATTCCATAAAATTGTATTTTTAGGAAAAAAAGAGTACATTGAGTTTCAAAGCAAAAAGTACATACCTATAAGCACATATTGATTGCTTTGCCAAGATCATCAAATATAATATTGGTGGCAGCATCCATCTAAATTCAGGCATGATTTATATATATGATTATATAAAATCACACACTAATGCAATAGTTAAATCTTTTATTGTCTGCCATGTTGAATCTCTCACATCATTGTACCCTTTTTTTTGTAGCAAAATGAGTGAAATATAATGTTGACTTGAATATATTATCATTTTGCCACCAAAATGCAATGCTATTTTAAATAGGGGGAAATGTCAATGCTGCATAGAATAAATCACAATTTCATGGGAAAGCCTGTTATAAGACTTTGTGTCTTGGAAGTGGAAATTGGAAGCAGAAATCCAATTAATGACAGTGTGATGAGACTGGAGGAAATGACAACAACAACAATATCCCTGGCCTCAACCTGAGTGCAGTCGTGTTACACCAGGCAGGTCACGGTAGAAACTGATCCCATTAATGGGCCCACTTCAAATATTCATGTTGAGATCTTTTATTAAATTCAGCTTATTCTCTAGTAATTTTCAATTTGGCACTGAAGTCATTTTTTGGTGGAATTTTTTGTTATGTGACATTTACAAGACCGTTAAGTCCACAAAAACAATGACTAGATGTTTGTGTTCTGGGCCGTCTACAAGACTCTGAGTTCTGGAAAAAGTCATGAAGCTTCAAAGCTTAATAGACAGTGTGGACATGTACAGTTTAAAACTACCAACTTCACCCAGAGGAAACGAAAACAGGATATTGAAGAGACGTATGTACTCTCATGTTTATTGCAACATTATTCACAATAGCCAAGATATGGAAACAACCTAAGCGCTCATTAATGGATGAATGGATAAAGATACATTGTATCTTGATACAGTACACGCAATGGAATATTATTCAGCCATGAGAAAGAAGGACATCCTGCCATTTGTGACAACACGGATGAACCTTGAGGACATTATGCTAAATGAGATGTCAGACAGAGAAAGACAAATACTGCATGATGTCACCTATATGTGGAATCTAAAAAAGCCAAACTAGTAAAAACAGAGAGTAAAATGGTGGTTATCAGGGGACAGTAGTGGGGGGACAGGACAGATGTTGTTTAAGGATATAAACTTGCAATGAATAGTAAATAAGTCCTAGAGATCTACTGCACAGTATAGTGAATATAGACAACAATATTGTATTATCATCATCAGGCTTGCTAAGAAACTAGAAATTAATTATTCCAACCACTAATAAGAAATGATAATTATCTAATGAGATAAAGGTACTAATTATCGCCACAATGGCTATCATATTATGACACACAAATGTATCAAATTTAAAAAATAAAACTACCTATTTACATAGAAATACAATTATTAAATTACAAGCAAACCTAAGATAATGCATACTATTTCTTTAAAGTCTTTTCTCATTAATTTCATTTGAAAGATTAAACATAGATTAAATGACATATATAAATCCTACTCATGAAAAGCTTTTGAAAAATTGAAATCTCTATTCCATACATTACCTGATATTTATCCTGCAAATTTGATTCTGTCATCTGTGCCCTTGTCAAATCTCTTTCAAATTGTTCTATCCAAACTTTCGCTTCCTTCAAAATTAGCCTGTCTTCTCTCTAGAAACCAGCAAACATTACAATTTTATTAGTAACTGTGCATTTTATTTCTAATTAATAACTGACTCATTCTCAAATAGACTTAATATTTAATAAGTTTCAATTGTCCCTGAAAAATTTTCCCTCTCCCTGCCATTACCCTATTTGGAGAGTAAGAAGGAAAAGCTGATTCTAGAAAAATATCTTAATTATCTTGCTGAATA
The DNA here is from genome assembly GCF_057802395.1 of Ceratotherium simum simum. Taxonomy (NCBI): domain Eukaryota; kingdom Metazoa; phylum Chordata; class Mammalia; order Perissodactyla; family Rhinocerotidae; genus Ceratotherium; species Ceratotherium simum. The sequence continues at coordinate 14,945,231 of NC_141937.1, read as the reverse complement.
CTGAAATTATCTACCTCCATTTTTTTCTCAAGAAACATTAGTTCAATTAAGAAAACATGCTCAAGAAGGAATGACAGAAGTACCAAAATACTCAGAGCAATTGCTGGACTGGGAGTAGAAACAGGCCTGCAGTAGCTTCTAAATCCAAGGCCATTGGTGACCCAGAGGACTATTCTGGATGAGATTAATTTTGACTGAATTCAAGGAGTTACAGTCACAGTAACACAGGACCACTTGTGTAAATGATTATTTACAAAGACTATTCAGGGGCTGGCCCCCGTAGCCTAGTGGCTAAGTTAGGCATGCTTCTCTTCGGTGGCCTGGGGTTCGGTTCCCGGGTGCAGACACACACCACTCTTCGGCAGCCGTGCTGTGGTGGCGACCCATATACAAAACAGAGGAAGCTTGGGACAGATGTTAGCTCAGGGCAAATGTTCCTCAAGCAAAAAGAGGAAGATTGACAACAGACGTTAGCTCAGGGTGAATCTTACTCAGCAAAATAAAAAAGATCATTCAGTATTATAACATAAACTCCACATGAACTGAAAATATTTATCTTGTTCAATATGGTATTCCTAGACCCTGGCAAAATGACACCTATCAGATATTAATCAAATTATCTGTTGAATGAAAGTCTCCATGCTATCAATCACATCTCAAAAATGAAAAAAAATTGGAGATTTACATACTTGTTTCCACAAATAATAAGAACGATTCTAGAATTGATTTAGCGAAAATATCCTAATTTTTCATCAAGATTTATCTGGTAAGAATGCCAAAGTAATCATAAACATATTTAATATGAATTTTTTTGGCATTTTCAAATAGCTTTCAACTACAGCATCTCACTTGATGCCCACAGCCCTGTGACACAGATGAAATGACTGTCTGTTGACAGGTGAAGTGGCAGGGTAGAAAGAGTGCTAGCCAGAGGCAGGTGAAGGTGGTTCCAAATTCTGACTCTGGCATGTATTAGCTCTGTGACTTTGGGCATTTTAACCTCTCTACTGTTGTACCATCATGCAAGCAGTCCCCACACACCCTTTCCATGGTTTGGGGGAGAATTCGGGATAATCTGTGTAACACATCTAGTACAGAGATTGGCACACGATGCTGTCCGGATGCATATGCTCTCCCTCACTTGCTGGTCTTGCAAAGGCAACCCTGGAACATTTTCCCCTGGATAATGCCTTCTTCAGAGATCAGCTCAGACACAATCTTCTCTAGAAGGCTTTTTCTGACCCAGAAGACTGGGTTAGGGGTCTCTCTTCTATACCAGTGGTTCTCCAACTTCAGGGTGCACTAGAATCACCCAGAAGGCTTGTGAAAGCACAGATTACTGGGCACCAACCACCCTCAGGCTTTCTGGCTCAGCATATCTGGGGTGCAGGCTGAGAATTAGTATTTCTAACAAGTTTCTAGGTGAATCTGATGTTGCTGGTCTGGGGACCACATTTTGAGAACACTTGTCTATGATCCTGTGACAACCTGAGCTCAAATATTCACCTATATTGCACTATATTGTATTCTGCACTTAATTGTCTCTTTTTCCCCCATATTACAAACCCCTCATGTATCTTTTCTTCCAGCCTAACACAGTGTCTGGCACCCAGCACTACTCAATATATAATTGTGGAATAAATGATTGATTGGTAACATAGTTAATTAAAGAAAGAAATGGAACAGGAGCCCAAGACTCCAAATCTTCAGCTCTTCTCACGATGTTCTCTTCTGAATGAACATGTGAACATGATCAAGGCACACGTTTTATTACTGGTTGACTTTCACACCCATAAAAGCACTAACGACACATTCTCATGAGCTCAGAGGAACAAAATGCTCACGGTCTACCCCGAAGACATCAGAGGTCAATGTCACCACTACATGACCTCAGGGAGCATGAGACATCGCTGTGAACCTCCAAGGACAGGTGTGTCATTACCTGTTTCTCACCAATTGATATTATTTCACAAAGTCATCTGACAGAAAATAATCATGGTCTTAAAAATTACTTTATGAGTCCATTTAGTAGATGACTTTTCTAGTCAAGCAAATTGCGATAACGTAAGAAGAATGTAGCTGCTTCTACACTCGACATTCTCCTTTTTGAAAGGAAAATGAAGTACAAAACAATATTTAGACCCCCAGAACCCATTTAGTCCAGTGGCTTTTCTTCAATTGGTAACTTTCACGTGCATTCAAAGACTGGGGGTCTATTTGCCTATAGAGGACCCCCTAAATTCCAGGCAGCTGAACAGTCAGCATCCTCACTATTCTTTCTCTTTCTCTCTCTCTCTCTTTCACTTTCTTTCTCTTTTTCATTTTCTTTCACTCAAACATACACATAGGCACATTTATATGTTTTGTAGCACGTTTACATGTACATAAACTCATGCTTCACGAAGCATGAAATAAAAATTAATTTAACATTTGATATGAAATTAGTTACTTCTGATTTTTTATTCCCACATTGGCATAAAGTCTATTGTGTTGCTAGATCCTTAACCTCAAACCTAGATGAAACATAAAGACAGATGGAAAAACTGAAGTACAAGATAGCTTGAATATGGGAAAGAATTCATAATCATTAATTCCACAAACTTTTTGAGCACTTACTGCGTCATGAACTTTGCTAAACCATGTGAGCCAATACTGAGCAAAAGAGATGTGACGAAACTCAGGATTACAAGCTAACTGAATACTTACCTTTTTCAATTAATTATTTCCTGCTTAAGATTTTAAAATAAAAATAAAACTTTATTTTTATTACCCATTCACATATGAAGAAATCAAACACTGCTGTTGTGAATTCTTCCTTTGATTAGTGCTGTTAAGTGTTATTAAAAAGAAATTAATTGATGCCATCTCATAACTAAAGATTAGTGGGAAAGTCCATGAGAGTATCAGACTGTAACTAACATTTAATAACACATATGTTATTTGTTCTATTAGAAAGGAAAAGGAAATAACAGAATTAAGGTATTGAAAGAAATGTGTATATAAAAACAAATACATGCAAAGGAATGGCTAACAAACTATGGAATGTAGGATGTTTGAAAGAGGTTACTAATTCAAGATTACTTAACTCTTACCTTAAAATTTTGGATACAATTTGCAAAAGATGGGAAACCTGGAAATATTTCCTAACAATATGAAAAGATAACATACAAAAAAGTAATATAAATCAAGGACAAAAATTATATAGGAAACAAGAAAAAAAAGCCAATGGAGAAGCTTCTGTCTATAAATAGACCATAATTTTAAGGACATAGCTACTTTAAGATGTTTTCATAACTTTTCAAAGTATCAAAATGTTCGAATCCAATAAGGCAATGTAGTATTCTGGCATTTGACCTTTTTGTTTTAAGTTTTGGCAATATTTATACTTTATAAACATGTCTTGGAATATTAAACACTTTAAAAGGAGAATGATGTAAAGAAGAAATATATGGACTCATATTTTTTTCTCTATAAATACACTCATAATGTGCATCTCTGTATCCTTATGACAATTAAGACTGTGCTGTGCTTCTAAAAGCAGTCAAGAATGTTTGTTGAAATGTGAGAAGGAATGAGTGAATAAATAACTGAAAGTTTAATAGGAGAGAGAGATGAGCCAATAGGCCTATTTTATTAATTTATGATTGAGTGCTAAGTATGCAAGGAATACTTTTAGGGAAAAAGTTCTTCACCAGGTTATTTATTATTTATCTATTTCCAATAAGAAAGTTAGAGTTAAAATGGTATCTATAAAATATCTAATTTAAGTAAACTCAAAAAGGGGATATAGAAATCAAATACACCAAAAAATAGAAACCTGGTAGATATGTTGATGCCAAGATTTTTAAAAATGAATTAAAAGTACTATTTACTAAGACTTGAGTAGACAAATGCTGAATATTTTAAGGTGATAGCATTAATAGCTCTGATACATGTAGTGTATAAAATCTTAAAGGTTCATTAGACAGAATTAAGGGGACATTTAGCTGTATTAAACAAATATAAGCCTTACATCATAAAAAAAATACAATTCTTTCTTTTCTTATTCAAAACATTCATTCTTAGATGATTATGCCCTACCTTACAAATGCCACATTAAAAAAAAAAAAGGGCAAAGCTTATAATACATTTTTCTCAAAATTAATTTTTGAAATAACCCTGAAGAAATCATATACATTCTCTTTTTAGGGAAGAGAGAGGGAATTTTTTTAAAAGACCAATCAGAATTTATTTTCTAGATAATGAGATTAATCTCTTAATAATAAAGCCTCTTTAGTAAAGTACGTTAACAAGCTTATGTCAGGAGTGTGTGTGTTTCAAATCTCTAAGGGTTTTTGCATTAAATTCTTGCTCATGAGTATTAATGAAAGCATCTCCTTTTGTTTCTCAGACATTTCCAGCCACAGAGTTTACTCATCTGGAGACATGATGAATGTCAGAGAAATTAAAATGGTACAAACTCAGAAACCAGATCAGAAATAAATCCAATTGGGTAATATAAAGACTTCAGATATGAAAATCATATGGAAAGCTGATTTTGTCTATGCTGTCTGGGGTAAGTCTAATACACTTTCTTACAGAATTTCTTATTCACACAGCAACATCCATGCTCAATTATATTCTCAAGACCCAGAAACCCCAAATGATTCCCAAGCACACGCCTCAATCTACGCTAGGATCAGCACAGAGAGTCTTTGCTTTTGCCTTCTGTGGTGCTTCATAGAAACCTTTACTTTGCTAACTGCAGACAAGTTACTCTGGTGGTCAACATTTATGCCTGAATCCTGGGAAGGATTAATAAAGGTTTCCTAAAAGTACAGTTTTTAAAAAACTAATGTTGTTCTATCAAATGCCAGATTAACATCATCCAATCGACTTAGGAAACACAAGTTACTGTTGTTTTGCCTAATTCTTTTATGAAGTCACTGATTCCTATTAGTGTAATACCTTTTCCTATTCGAAAACTTTGGGCTCAAGTTCCCTTGAACTTTTCCTTCCTTAAACCTTTTCTATTTAGAAAACATATTCAAAAATTTTTGTTTTTCTTGTTGCTTTTTAATATAATCTCAAACTGCTCTGAACACTCTAATGGAGACCTGAGCAATGAAGACAGAGAGATACTTTTTCACACATCTCGAAAATTCCATTTATTACTTTCCCTGATATAATTTTGCCTTATAATTAATTATAAATTCAGCAGTAAATTCACCTCTCTATAATAAAAAAATACTATTTTTAAAAAATTAGGGGAGTGGTAAGGTCTGTTGTTAAAGATTGGGAAAATAGGCATTCAAATGTGCTGGCTGGAATATAGAATGGGACAAATTTTCCTGCAGGGGAATTTGAAAAAACATTTCAAAAAAGCATTAAAAGTCTGCATGTTCTTTAGCCTAGGAGCTCCACTTCTAAGAAAGAACTGTAAAACAATGCTTTATTACAAAATTGTTCATAGAAGCATTGTTTATAACAGCAAAAAATCAGATATTTCCAACAATTAGGATTGGATAAATTATTGTATATCCATATGATGATCTGGAAAGAATGACATGGAAAGAATTTTGTATAATGTAATGGAAAAATAAAATTATAAAATTGTATGTATACTATGAATCTGTTTTTTGTTAAAATATTATATGTGTCTACATATACATAGAAAAATGTTGGGAACTAACATATTAATTTTTTCTTCTTGGTTAAGTTCTCTCTAGAAGGTCAAATACAGATAATTTTCTCTTTCTTTTTTCCAATTTTCTTTTTCTTTATTTATGACAATGAATGTATGTCATTTGAGCAGTATGAAAAATATAAATGTTATTTAAACTATTGAAAGGTTGAAAAATCTAACCACAATGAAAAATTATAACTTTTAGAAGTTTGTCTTATTTCCGTATGTTTGCTGTGAGTAGCAATTTATACAATAAAATTTAAAAGTCAAAATTAGATTTTATCAGATTGAGCAGAACTAGGGGACTCAAGATCTAGATGCACAAATGATGTGATGGATATAAAATTACTTCAATCCTCAAACTACTAAAATGGAATTTCCCAACACTGCTTTCTTTCCTCAATTATAATTTATCAGTATTCTATATCTAGCATTTATTATTACTAATGTTTTCTCTGACACATTCAGCTAACAAATCAAAGAAATCTTTTCCTCTAATCATCTCTCCAACATATCTATTCTTTACTCAGTTGCTCTATATTAAAATGCATTACAATTTAATGTTTAGAAAACAGAATGGTTAAAAATCTGAGTCACTATCATTGAGTGCATTATTAATACTTGAAGAAAAACAAGTACTTACATCATTCTCCTGCCCATCAGTGCCTGTACTGTGGACGTCAGGATAATGTTTCAGAAACTGGGCTACATAGGTCATGATAGACTTCTCATCCGGTTTATCCACATCAACATCTGGAAAAACCAAAACCAAACGTGAATGATGAAATTAGCATTAATTAGATTTTAATAATACAAGCTTTGAAATCTAAAAGATACTGTCCTAAATGCAGAAGAAAAACAGAATTAATATTTAGAGATTTTGGCGGGCAGACATATGTAGTCTGGATGATATGTGGTGGAAAATTTATGATTCAGAAAGATGACACGTTTTAACTAAGAGCTTTTAGGAAACTAGTACATTTCATTTAAATAATCTCAACATTAATTGATCAGAAATCTGAGATACTATATGGTTATTCAGACATTCTGTCTAGTTAACAAAATACAACTAATATGTAAATTTCAGAATTGGTGTGAATGAGTAGTATTAAAAATGCTTACAGCTGTGGCACTGAATGACAACTGACTGTATAGCTTGTATACTATATATGGCCAAATATAGATAAGGCTCCCTGCCCCCAACCCCCCCCCACACACACACAAGTTTTGCTTTAGAAAAGAGGGAGATGCCTTATATTCAATTCTTTAGATAAGCTCTCCATTGTGGAGCATTCTCTCTAAATTACTGTTCTTTGAACAATCAAGTACTTTTTTTTTGGTGAGGAAGATTCATCTCCGAGCTAACATCTGTTGCCAATCTTCCTCTTTTTTTGCTTGAGGAAGATTAGCCCTGAGCTAACATCTGTGCCTATCTTCTACTTTTTATATGTGGGTGGCTGCCTCAGCATGGCTGATGGGTGGTGTAGGTCTGCGCCTGGGATCCAAACCCATGTTCCTGGGTCGCTGAAGTGGAAGGCGTCAGACTTAACCACTATGCCACGGGGCCAGCCCCAACAATCAAGTACTTTGTGTGTGTGTGTGTGTGTGTGTGTGTGTGTGTGTGTGTGAGAGGAAGATCAGCCTTGAGCTAACATCCACGCCAATCCTCCCCTTTTTGTCCAGGAAGACCCGCCCTGGGCTAACATCCGTGCCCATCTTCCTCTATTTTAGATGGGACGCCGCCACAGCATGGCTTAACAAGCGGTGCATTGGTGCACACCTGGGATCCAAACCTGCAAACACTCGGTCCACCAAAGTGGAGCGCGTGCACTTAACTGCTGCGCCACCGGGCTGGCCCCTCAATCCAGTACTTTTTGAGAGAGACACACAGCCTAAAAAGATTTCAATCATTGTCATTTGAAGTTTTTAGATGTTTACCTAATAAAATCGGTAAAAATCAGGCAAAGATATTTATACAAATTTAATAATTATACATGGGGTTAAGACTGCATAAATAAAAAGTGTTGAGTGTGGTACAAAAAATGTCATTTAAATATCCCTTTTAAAGGCAATTAAAAAGTGATTACATCTTGGAGATTTCAAATATAAAATACACACCTACAGAGCAAAAAATAAAACATAACAAAAGAACATCAAAATCAAAATATAAAACCGCCCTAGTGTTCTGTAATGTTCCTTGTGATTTGAGATATAATTTCTAGGGACCATCACTTTAGGATTTAAAAAGAGCTACAACTCAAATGACTTAAAAGGAAACAAAGATAATGTATTCTGAAATTTGTTAGACAACTAAAAGGTGATTTTAGAAATGACAAGATCACTGAGGTGGAAGATGCCTGTGAACAATGAATAAAACTTTCATGAAATGTGAAACTGGAAAGACAAGCAACATTTAATACACGATTTAACATAGTATATACTTTTGAATATATGTGTAACTAAATCGTAAAATAATTGTTATAATAGATATTGGTCTATTTAATCTGTATCCCTAAAAGTTTATACATTTAAGTTGCGTAAATAACTTTTGAAAAGGGAAGTTCTCATTAGGAAAATACAGGATCACCTTATATCTGGGATAGCCTTGCATTTGGGCAACCTCAGTTTCTGATCATCAAAGAAAATATTAAGATCTTCTAATCTAGTAGGTACGAAAGAACCATTTATATCCCCTCCTATTCCACTCTAGGAAAAATTTCAGCTCTAAGGTTGAGAGCTGGGATATGTGTGTGGCTTTCCCCTTGAGGTGAGTAAGTGTATTGGATACTATTAGCTTTTTTTGTGTGCAGAAACAAGGTGGAAAGCCTTGGCCATCCTAGTGAACTAGGGGGCCCACAGCATGCTCCTCAAGCGGAAGGCGATCTCCACGCTGCCCCTCATCTCAAAAGAAACCAACAAGGGGCCTGTGGGTCTCTGTAACTTAACTCCGGAAACACAAGTGTCTCCACTTAACACTGCTTTAGAGCTAGAAAGGTTCATTCTGAAATCTTATCTTTAAAAATAACTTTCTTTTGCTGTATTTACATTTCTGCATTCATTAACAGAAATTTCCATAACTGCCAACCCAAATAAGAAATGTGACATTTGGAAAATTCACTTGTACCTTTTTATCTCAATATAACAAATGACTTATTCAGTTTATTCAAGTTTACTAAAGGCATCAAAATTGTCTTTTGAAGGCTTGAAAGAGTTAACTCCATTTCCAGAAAGTCTTAAAATTCACAGTCTTACCAAAAAGATGCCAAATAATTAGAAGGAAAAATATTAGTCAATCATTTGCATAGTTTGCCCAACTGACACGAAAACATTGGAAGGTTATCAACATTTCTAAGTATCTAATGACTGATGGTTTTAAGATATGATTTTAGATTACCAATAATCTTTTATTTCTTCCAGATTCTTTGGAGTTATGTAAATAGAGTAATTCTTTTATCCTGTGGCACCTCCTCCAGACAAACACTTTAAAACTTTCATTCTGTCCTTAAGTATATTGAGTAAGTACTATTCACCTGGCTGGTACCACCAATGCTGAAGTGCTGTTTGGAGCAATAGAGCTATATTTTCCTCCAGAATACAGTGGTAAATATTTTTCCCAAAGAAAATCAGTGCAGGATGATACTATTTCTTCCCACTTTTATCAAGTTTTCTGGCCTCTAATAGAATTTTGGAAGTCATCTGTAATTTCTGGGTTTAAGACATACAGACCTACTGAGTTGAGATATACAAGAGCCAACAATTACTCAACGGACCTTCAGGATCTAGTAATCTTGGGATCCCCAGTTCCGTTTCAGCAATCATGAAAGCCTCCTCCAGGTTTTCTCGGTTAGATCTTACTTTCAGTTTCTCCAAGTCCACTAGTTCCGGTCGAATAGCATGGATGACTGAATGAAAGGCAACCCCACTTCTCCAACTCCGCCCAAAGTCTTTTACTTCGATTGCAGTCTGCCTTAGTGTGATAAAAAAAATAAAATAACGTCACATTCTGAGTACATAATCAGCACTTTCCTCAAGGCCTCATGCAAAATCCAATCCTCTTCAGCAATGAATGATGTGCAGTTAGCTATATTGATTAACCGGTTTTGAGAAAAATTAAGCAAAACAAAATTTTTAGAGGGTAAGAAGATAAGATGTAGAAATTCTGGTTTGATACGTAGAGTTTTCTGTACTAGATTTTTCAGTAATGGAGATACACAATTTAAAGCACATTTTCAAAGGAAACCAATTTGGAGAAAAATGTCTGGCAAAACAAAAAAAGGGAAAATCATAAAATCACCGAAAGTGGCAATAATTCCTCATTGTACATTTTTTAAGCAGTACCTAGCACATTTCTAATGATAATGATAAACAGTACTGTGTTGTATATGCACAGGTTATAACAGACATATAATAGACATTATCTAATGTGTCTGAATTATATCAAATGCATTAGAAGGAACATATATAAATGGATGTGATCACATCTCTAAAGCAGTCACGAAGGAGTCTATACTGCACATAAGTCCAGACAATGATTCCAGTTATCCCACCAATCAAACTGTTTCTTAAACTCTTTTTGGAATTGCCTTGAGGGCAATGCCCTGGAGGCAAATCTTTGTTCTTTGGTGGTGGGTTTGATTACTTCAAAGCCAGTTATGATAATTCTGAAAGTGATTCAAGTTGGCAATAATATTTTGCTGTGGAAAACACAAGGGAGGCAAGTTCACAGCGAGTAATTTTTTCTACGTGTAACTTATCAACCATAAAGGCAATTCCCAAAAGAGAGTTGCAAAGATGTCTTTGAGCAATGGTAGCATCCCTTGATTAAGTCTAGAGCCATTAAAAGTGATCATTTAATTAGGTAGCATTCAGTGGATAAAATATCCTGGTAGTTTCTTTTTAAAAAATTAGTCTTGGGCCGGCCCGGTGGCGCAAGCAGTTAAGTGCTTGCACCCCCCTTGGGCGGCCTGGGGTTCGCAGGTTCGGATACTGGGCGCGCACCAACACACCACTTGTCAAGCCTTGCTGTGGGAGCGTCCCATGTAAAGTAGAGGAAGGTGGGCACAGATATTAGCCCAGGGCCAATCTTCCTTAGCAAAAAGAGGAGGATTGGCAACAGATGTTAGCTCAGGGCTGAATTTCCCACACACACACACACACACACAAAAACTAGTCTCATTACAGTTGTTTCTAAATAAAGCAGAAATAACATCACTCAATTCTTTTTTTCTATATTCTCAAAATTTCCCTGAACTGTAAGATACAATATATCTGACTGATATACTGACTAACATAAAAAGTTGGTAAATGCCCTTAAATTTTATCTCAGTAAATTTAAGTCTCACTTTAAATCATGTTTTATCAATGTACATTCAGTATGCATAAAATATGTTGTCCTAAAAACAGCATCATTGGATCTAATCATTGGCCTCATAAATAAATATTCAAAAAACAATTTTGTAAGATTCCAGTATGTGTAATCTCGAATCTTCTCTTAGTTCTTTTAGAGCTTCTGTCTCTGGTAGTGCAGATACAATTTTTTTCAGCCGATGTCTGACATACTGTCAAATGTCCATCTAGGTTGAGCAGTGTTCTTGTTATTCATTCAGTTGTACAAATATCTCTTGCTTCATCTTACTTTTCTACCTATATTTTCCTTTTGCCCATACTTCCTCATTTGAAAATGTTTTTGTATTCACAGTCTCTTAAGCTACCTCAAATTATTTTTTAACAAAATAAAGTGTGATGTAAATAAATAAATGATTATCTAATAATTATTCATCATGTAATAACATTTTCTGATTTTCTTGAACTTGTTTATCTTTTTATACATTTTCAAAAATAAATACACAAAATGTTTCCCTAAATATTTACTATGTTAGAATAATTAAAAATGTCTCAGTACATTTTCTTCCTCTACATTTGTTGAATACAACCACCCCTCCTCACACACATATCTATAGTGTTTCATATTAGATATAAGTAGTATGTGATATTCCTAAAAGATTTTAGTTTTAGTCCAAACCTCTCATTTAAGAATCTTCGTTACAAAATCAAAGAAAACCTAGCTACCTCACTTACAGAAGTGATACAAACTTAAAGACACTTAGATATATCACTTCAAGAAGTGATGAAGTACATTCAGTTTATAGGCATTTCTGACCTCCAAAATATTTTTACTTCAAATTGTTATGAATGGATCTGGATATAAATAACTTCATTTGTTTGGTTATATTATTAATTTTTGTCCTAAAATACAATTGTTCTTAGACATTTGAAAATAGTTATGCAAATGTCAGATATGCTATAACTTAATGCTTTCATTTCTGACAGTGTATACCGATAGTAGATAAAATTGGTAAAATAAAAACAAGAGAGAGAGAAAGAAAAGGCTTAACTCTCTTGTGTTACTGAAACAGTTTTTTTGATTTATTTCTCAAATATTTTGAAATTTTATATGAAAACAGTGAGTACACTCCAACAATTTTTCTGTGTTGACTGGATGTTTTATCTTTTCTCACCGACTTCAGTCTTGTGAGACTGACAAACCTTCAGATACAGAGTCTCAAAGATTATGCTTTTAGAAACATGTCATATACTGAAATGGGTTTAGATCCTAACGTCTTTTATCCATGTCAGGTAAGAAGTTTCTTGAAAAATACATGCTTGGATAGTCTAAAAGGCAACTTTTAGAAAAATTGTCAACAATTTGGTAGCATAATGAAATCATGTGTTCATTACAGAATGTGCATGGCAGAAAACAGTCATCTCCCCAAATCTCTACAATTTAGGAAGCTGTAAAATAAATGGATTTCATTGACGTGTTGATGGGGGGAGAACCCTCGGGTCCATGAATCTGGATATTTATACAGATAAGGAAAATAATTTCCACTAATGTTACAAATATACAAGTTGCAGGAATGACTTCTAGTTATCATAAGACCTTAGCACATCTTTGGAACCCAACACACAATGTGTGAAACAAAACTAATACAGGAAAACTCCAACAGCATTAAATTTGAGTTTACTTTGAGCTACTATAATATTAAATGAAAACCAATTTGTTTTTGGTTAATTTAATGCCGTGTGGAACAATGGACAAGAGACTATCACTTTGACATTATTACAAAGTTTTATTGCGATAGCGTCATGACAAATGTCGTAGCATTGGTCACCAGTCTCCTCCTACCCAGCCCGTTTCTTCTCCTTGCCCCGTGAGGCTACAGAAGACATTAGTAATGCCCCTTATAGATGGAATGCAAACAGCATACTAGCAATGTGGAAAGAGCTTTTTACTTCATTTATACTACAGATTCTAAAGAGCTCCAAAGCTTTGCTTTCAGAAATATTTTTGAGTGCAACTTGAATCATCAGTTGATTTTTTACCCTAAATGAGAAAACCACCAGCACACTTTAAAAGTTAAACAAAACTATATAAATTAGTAACGCTAATTACATCTTCTCTGTGTTTATTTCTCTCTCCTTATTTTTGCTCTTCGAACACTTTAAAAATAGAACTCCCTATATTTAGCACTTCAGTATTTTATGATGATAAGTACTTGTTTACAACTATTTTCCAGAAGTAGAGAATAAGATTCAGATTAGATGTAGGCATGCAAAACAAAATAGAAAGTGAATTAATTTTACGTGGTTTAAGAAAATCATACAAAAGCACAAATTCTATGTGGAGAGATCTTACCACTGACCACAAAACATTGGTCTGATCAATTTAAAACTATTGCAATTGCTATAAGAAGAAACTTTCTGAAAGTAGTCATTTTCTATCCAGTATTATCACACCAATGTACAGACAGGTAAATTTATTATGCCTAGAAGCAAATAAAACTAGAAGCAAATTCTCAGTCCATAAAGCTGGAGTTGACAAAGGAATCTACATTTCAGATAAAAGATGAGACCAAAGGAAAAGAAAAATGTTAAATAAAATTGTTAGCAAGTTTCAGGAAATAAAAACAAATATAATTATTTGAGAATGTGAATCTCAGTTCACATGATTATAAAATAGAACTCAATAGTCTTATGAAGAGAGAATCAAATTTAAACCCCTAATTTATTGTGCAAAGGTTATTTAATAGAAGCAGAAAGTTCAAACAATGGCCTAAGTAGAATTAGTCCTCATGCTACTAATCAAAGTGTAGGGATTAAACAACTTAACCGGAGCCAATCACATGACTGAAGAAGGAATTAGTTTTATTACAGCATCTTCCTAGAGTATTAGTGATGATTTCTGTTTATATTTTAATTCAAGGAAAGAGTGAAACAAGATCTGATGCAAAGCCTTTCATTCAAATGTCTCTTCAAATGTTGCACTCATTGGAAGGTGCACTCAGTAATAAATCGATAACTCAAATTATCCAACTTTTTTTCAAATGTAAAGGAACTCTTGGTACTTACTTGGCTGCTATGTACTGAACCCACTTTAATAAAGCCTTCTTAGCATTTCCTTGGATCTTGGTGGCCACTTTCCGTTTGCTTGGGGGGCTGGCAGTCTCAGAGCTGACCACGCTGTCCACAGAGGATGTGCTGCCGGACAGAGACTGTAGCTGGGGCAGGTTGCTGGTCAACTCCTCAATCTGCATCAACAGTCAGCAAAAATGGAAGAATTATCTTTGCTCTTCTTTCCGCAAATGTCTTACTTTTCTAACTAAAAATGATTTATCTTAACATCCTCAACACCACTGACAATGTAAGCTCTTAAGAGGCATGAGTGATGTCTTGCTCCTCTTTGTACTTCCCACTGCATCTAAAGCTGTGTCTTACACACCGTAGTAAACACTTGTTAAATACATGAATGAATGAATCAAATACAACCTAATGCTTATCCAAACTCATCAAATGTACAACACCAAAAGTGAACCGTGACATAAATGATGGACTTTGAATGATAATGATGTGTCAATATAGGTTTATTAATTGTAACAAATGTACTACTCTGGTTGGTTATGGGGGAGGCTACACATGTGTGGGTGCAGGGGGTATATGAGAAATCTCTGCACCTTCTGCTCAATTTTGTTTGTGAACCTAAAACTGCTCTAAAAAAAAGACTATATTTAGAAAACCAACCTGATGGCTAGAATAATTATTCTGGATGTAATGGCAAGTTCATTTCTCCCCTTCATGTCTCATAGGAGCATAGAACTACTCTCTTCCAGAGAACAAAGAAACTTTTCCTGAACTCTTTCTACACCAATATTTCATCTCCATTGTGTCTTGCCCACTTTTTTCAGATTGGGTACCTATGCTAGAGTTCTTTGGGGGAGTTCTCAGTATAACACCTTAGCAGGGAAGAAGAGGAAATCCTCCTGCTAACAAAAAACAACGTAAGTGTGAAGGTCATTTCTGCCAGCTTGAAGATCAACCCCAGAGGTATGGCAAATGAGGGCATTATTAAAATGTCCACCCCTACCTCCATCCGTGACATCATATCAACTGAAAAGGGAGCTGTGGTACAATACCTGGAAATATAGAATAATGGTCCACATCAATCCAAGAACTATTGAGGGCCGGCCATCAGCTATATCAGTGGAGTTAATGTTGACTAATTTAATCTGTTCAAAAAGAAAAACTGTACTAGTAATGCAGTATAAGATGATAGACCATTAAATTATGCAATAATTTGCACTTTTTTAGACATCAATAAAATTGGATCATGCCTATACAATGTTATAAACCAATGTTACTGCAATAAACAAAAAATTTAAAAAAAAAATTGGATCATGCCTGTGCAGTGGCACACAAAAGTAACTAGTATAAGCCATAAAAACATACAAGCACATGGTTCAGTGGAAATTTCAGGAGCATTCACTGAGTGCACACAATAAAAAAAACTATAGAGTGAATTTCAAAAACTTGTTTACAGTTGAAAAAATATGACATCATGCAAGGAATTACCAACAAAATGCCAGACAGAAAAAAAAAGGTTATTCTTTACATTTAGAAGTTGACTCAAACTTAAAAGAAACCTTGATAAGTAGTTTAAGAAGACGCACTTACTTTGAAGTTTATTACCAAATAGCATGAAACTTATGTTCTCTTTTACCTATAAAAGTCAGGAGTTAAAAATTCTAAAATTTGTACTAACCGGTGATCCTCTGTGCATAGACTGACATGAAAAACAAAGGGAGAAGATGATATACATACATAAATAATATTTCAAAATCAGCGTTATTTGTTCAAAGGGAATGAAAATGTAGGTAGTAAATTCAGAGCATAATTTGGGGAATACACTTAAATGACAAACAAAGGAAACCCAAGAAATAGTAAAATAGAAAGAGACTGTTAGGGTTCAGTTTTGGGCACTGATAACTATAAAGTACTCAGGATAGGTGTTAATCCGTCTACAGTTGGTCCCAATTATTCATTTCAATGCCTTCCCAACTATTAAAAAATTATTTCCTAAGTCCCAGCAAAATGGATTTGTATGATAAGTCTCTCTCAGTCAATCTCTATAGAATACAAATAACAACTGCTCATCATCCTTTTCATAATCCATAAAAAACTAAGAAAAAAATATAATCAAGTACTCTATATATAATCAACTTAATATAATCAAATATAATCAACTTCTAACTCAAGAATTCTTAGCCAAGATTTCATGAGGTATGTTATTAATAATAAAGTTCAGAAGTTTGTAAATGGTTTACTTTAACAAAAATTTATCAGATGCAAAATCATCCCACAAATACTTTACTCTTGAGTAATTAGTTTAAATTTACTAGTTATACATCAGAGGGGTTGTGTAAAAGCTAGCACAAAAATCACTGTAAATAATTTGAAGTACACCTATGGGATTTTTATTTCACTGGTGTTGTTCATTCATCATGTTCAGAGAAAGGAAAAAAATTGAGACCTGTCATAAATCATAAGCTTATGTCTCCACTTCTTTTAAATCTAGCACAGTGTAAAGACATAATAAATGTTTGTGAAAAATAAAAAACACTGAATTCCTTTAATCTGTTATGACAGAACCTACTGCAATCTTTATAATCATTTTGATTACTCTATTTTACAACTTTTCCAGAATTTTCTCCACATCCACTTTAGTATTCATGGACCACAAATTTATAATATATGCTAATAACCATAAGACTAATGCATTTCATAGAGGACAGATTATTTCCCTTTCCTTATATATCATTCTTTTCTAAAATGTGGTTGAATATAAGTTGAATTTCCTACCTCAACCCAGCTCTAACTGTACTATGAAGTTAACATATTCAACTTATTATAGAACTTAATGACCTTCTGCTCAAGTTGTGAAGAAAAATGTTTTTCATAATTATTTTTTCTCCTAAAAAATCTGTGTTGCATAACGGATTTATGGAGCACAGGTTTTTTTTGACCTTCACTCCCTTGCAAAATCCTATTACACTTACAATTAATTCTTCATAGCCTAGGAGGGTAGGATGGGCAATAGAGAGACATCCAAAGAGACTGAAGAATTTCCAGAAGCCAGAAAGAGGATGAGATAACACTGATGGATAAAACCAGAGCAGGACACTGGACAAGTGGTTCTCAAGTGTGATCCTCAGAGCAGCAGCAAACATATCACCTGAAAATCTGTTAAGAATTAGAACCTATAGAACCTGGGACCTCACCTTGGACCCAGTGAACCAGAAACTAAGGGAGTATAGCCCAGGAATCTGTTTTAACAAAACCTCTAGGTGAATCTGATGTAAATGAATGTTTGAGAACCCTGGATTAGACAATTGTGCTTGGCTGATGTAATGTGGAGAAGTCTGACTTTGCAAACCAGAGGCCTATAGGGACTGAATTGTGTGTCCACAAAATTTATATGTTGAAGTCCTAACCCCCAATGTGACTGTAATTGGAAACAGGGCCTTTAAGGAGGCAATTAAAGTTAAATGAGATCCCAAGGGTGGGGACCTAATCCAATAGGATTGGTGTCCTTAAAAGAAGATGAGGAGATACAGGACTCTCTTTCTCTCTCTTCATATGCACACGGAGGAAAGGTCGTGTGAGGACACAGTGAGAAAGCAGCTGTCTACAAGCCAGGAAGAGAGGAAGAAACCAACCCTGCTGGCACCTTGACCTTGGACTTTTAGGCTTTAGAACTGTGAGAAAATAGGGGTCGGCCCCATGGCTTAGCAGTTGAGTGCACGTGCTCCGCTACTGGCTGCCCGGGTTCAGATCCCGGGCGAGCACTGACGCACCGCTTGTCCAGCCATGCTGAGGCTGCGTCCCACATACAGCAACTAGAAGGATGTGCACCTATGACATACAGCTATCTACTGGGGCTTTGGGGAAAAAATGGAAAAAAAGGAGGAGGATTGGCAATAGATGTTAGCTTAGGGCTGCTATTCCTCAGCAAAAAAAAAGAGGAGGATTGGCATGGATGTGAGCTCAGGGCTGATTTTCCTCACAAAGAAACAAAAACTAAAACAAAAACTGTGAGAAAATAAATTCCTGGTGTTTAAGCCCCCCAGTCTGTGGTATTCTGTTAGGACAACCATAGCAGGCTAATATGGGGACTATATAGTGTTTCAAAAAAAATATTCGAATTATTTAGGAATAAATTTCAAAAAATTTTCAATTAAAAAGTCCAGATTACTAGCTTTTCTTGATTAATTGGAAAATCTAATGAATAGGTGCATCACCACTTTATACTGGTTGCCTTCCATAATGAGGTGTCAGGTGAATCATTCTAAACAGTAATACAGGTAGCCAACTACCTGCATTATTTAACAAATAACTTAAATAAATATTTAGATTTCAATAATAATCCAGATTACGGGCTTTTCTTGTTCAACTGGAAAACTTAGCATTGCTGTGCATTCATTTCATCGAGGTAACGATAGTTGGAACTGAGTATTTGCTTCCCTCTTCAGGGCTGGGACTGCTAGTTCTCCTATTACCATGGTAAGTCTCTAACTCGCTTCACCTTTTAGATGTCATTTCTGGATCTCATAGGAATTTAAATATATGTCCCTTCTCTGCACTATGGCAAGTTTTAGGAAAAGTGGTCAGCGGTTGGTTCCCTGTAGTACTGTTTAAAATGATCCACCTGACACCTCATCAGAGAAAGAAACTTTTGGGAAGTGATGGATCTGTCCATTAGAGTCACACTCACACAATTCTTATCAGATACTAATGTCTGCTTTTTTCAATAGCCCTGTAAACAAGCCGAAACATAAACACAATGGTAGAGTTTTCTCCAGCAACATTTGAGGAGTGTCTTCATTATCCCTTAAGTCAAGCTAAATAAGAATCCAAGGACTAAACACATTTTCTATTATCTAAAGAAAAAAATCCAAATGTAGGACAAAGTAAGTACAAAGATCAAAGACAAATTTTGAAAATATGATTGAGACATAAGTTCTTAACTGTAAAGAAGAAAACTAAATAGCAAGAGAGAGGGCACCAAAAAGTCTTCAAAAACTCATTCCTCCCCTCAGTCAATTATTCTTGAGCCTATGGCGTGAAGAAATGCAAGACAGAGTACCTCCAAACTGCATGTTTCAGGTAGATTTTTTTTTAATTAAAAGAGATTAGGGATTTGCGGGGACAGAAGGGAAATACTTCGGATTTTTTCTGAGATTCAAATACATTACTTTCTGCCCTTAGTAAATATAATATTTAAAATCTGAATTCTCCACTTTTTTTTTATTACTTAGGGTTGTTCTACGAAAATGCACCTTGTGCAAACAAGTCTTCTGTGAAAAGAAAATTCTGTGGCCCTCTTTACAAACAATTCCTTTCATAGGTTAAGTCATTAAATTTTTCTCCAAAACTTATTAATTAATAAGAGGAATTTTGTTTTTATATTCTAGCGAATGAGTATACCTCAGAATAAAGTAGGACACTATTTTATACAACTGAAATGGGAGACTGATCCTGTCCAACAAGGTCTTATTCAGCCTTTTATGAAAAACTGATGGAGGGAGAGCTGCAAGAAAAGAAACACTCCATTAAGAAGGATATTAGCGTTATCTGGAAATAATGTCCAATATTCTACAAGAAGCTAAGATTGTTTTTCTACACCATCTTAATGCTCAGAATCTCTCTTTGGCATAAAGTTTGCACAATTGACTGAACTTTATACTGATTCATTGTACCACTATATAGTCAAAATATAAATTATTTAAGAGCCAGAATCTAAGCTGTCTTTAATTCTGTATTTTCCAGAGTTACTGGCTTATAGAAAATATTCAGTTATGCATTTGTGCCCATGCATATAGACTGAGATGGAAATAATAGAATCATTCTATTTTCCAGAAGTACCTGGATATACATGTATAAAGCTGGTTTTGGTATTGCCAAACACAGACTTCTTGAATTCCCACAAGTTAGAAAAGGCTAAATCTAAGAGGATTGGCGAAATCCTTTTGGAGGAAAATATGGCAATATCTAACAAAACCTCCATACAGGCTTACCTTTTGACCTAGCAATCACACTTCTAGGAATTTACCCAGAAGATGCACTTCCAATAATATGAAAGTACTTAGGCACAGTTATTAATTGCATTATTGTTTCTATTTGAAGAATATTAGAAACAACCTAAATGCTCATTCATGAGAGAGTATTTGAATAAACTTGCGCACATCCCAGACAATGGAATACTATGCAGCTGTAAAAACAAAGGAGGAAAATCTCTGCAAACTGATTTGGGTGATTTCCAGGATAAACTGTTGAATCAAAAAAGCAAAGTGCAGGGGCCGGCACCATGGCTTAGCGGTTAAGTGCTTGCGCTCCACTACTGGTGGCCCGGGTTCGGATCCCTGGTGCGCACCAACGCACCACTTGTCCAGCCATGCTGAGGCAACGTCCCACATACAGCAACTAGAAGGATGTGCAACTATGACATACAACTGGGGCTTTGGGGAAAAAAAGGAGGAGGATTAGCAATAGATGTTAGCTCAGGGATGGTCTTCCTCACCAAAAACAGGAAGATTGGCATGGATGTTAGCTCAGGGCTGATCTTCCTCACACACAAAAAACAAAAAACAAAAAAATAAAAATAAAATAAAAGCAAAGTGAAAGTCTGTCAATAGTATGCTACTCCTCACGTGAGAAAGAAGGTGGTATATGAAAATACACCTGCTCATTTGTGCAAAAGAAATACAGAAAGGATAAATCAGAAACTAGAGAGACTGGTTACCTAGAGGTGGGAAAGGAAGGGAAATGAGAATGGAGTAGGGTAGAGGAGGGAGTGGCACTTCTCCAATTTTTACTCTTAGAACCACAGTTATGTCTCACTCCCCAAAATTAAAAAAAAAAAAATTAAAATCAACTAGGATGCACGGGTGGGGTTACCCAAAATGGAATATAAGCAATAACAAAGGAACCTGACTCTATAACAAATGAATAACATAATCACACTGAGGGGGATGGGAAGAACAGAAGCAACCTAGGTAAATTTGGAAAACAGTCTTTTGACTAGATGTCATAATGCTAAAGACCAAAAGAACTGTACACACACTCCAGTTAATAAGGCTGTTTCTCACAGGGGTGTGGTGAGCAATTGTGAAACTATTTTATGTGTATACTAGGGTTGAAAAAAATAAGCGACTATATTGCAGATGAGAGCCAGGTTTCCCCTTTTCAGAGAAAGTAGAAACAAATAAGCATGGAAAGCAGAATGAACCTTGCCGTGTTGGGTTGGAATCAGGAGTATCACTTTGAACTACTGGCTTATAGACACACACATATAGGAGAAGCTGTGTGTACACACACATGTGCACGCACACACATATTTAAAGATAGAAGAGAGAGAGAGAGACATAGATATACCTGTATGTATAGCTGCATTAGTAAACATACATATTTTCTAGATCTGTGTGTTGAGAAGGCCTAGGGGCAATGAAACCTCAGTGGCAATGACCATACCTAGCACCTAGATCTTGGTTTCTAAATGCCATTTACTCATACAAGGAACAATGCCTCCTTAGAGAAGCGGTTAATTCCAAGACTGGGAAGAGAAAATATAAGATAAATCTGGAAAATCTGTAGTTCCAGAAAACAAGGAAATGCTTGAAAAAGGATGGGGCCATGTCAAGAGAATGCAAGAACCAGACTAGAAGGATCATTGAACAGCCCAAACTGGAACAATGTGAGCAACAAAATAATAAAAATAATATTGGATTATAATTATAGAATAAAATAAATATTCTTGAGTTCACACTGAAATAAATAATTGAATAATTAAATGCAAGGGGAAGGACATTTTTTTCTTACAGAATTATCCCAAATAATCCATGTAGAAGGAATGAGGAAAATACAAAATCACCATTAGCAAACAGCACAGAAGTAATTACTGAAGGCAACAAATGCCAAAAGTAGTGAGAAACAGTTTGAGAAGCAGCAGAATATTAGCATAATCTCAATCATCTCCCCTAAATCATTTCTCAATTATAAAGGGAAAAATAGGAATTTTACCATTAAAAAAACCGTGGCAGATGACCTTACCAAGTGATCAAGGTTAACATCACCAGCAATAAGACACATCAGAATCCTATATTCACTAATATGACGCACTGAGAATACATCACTTTCTCGTAATTCTTGCCAAAAATGTATAACCTCAATCTAGTCATGAGAAAACATCATTCAAACCCAAACTGAGAGACATTCTGCAAAATAACTGACCAGTAGTTATCATCAAGGTCATGAAAGATAAGGAAAGACAAGGTCATAGGATGGAAAAGACAAAGGAGCCACGACAATTAAATGCGAGATATGTTATTGGAGAGGATCCTGGGATAGGAACAAGGCATTGGAGGAAAACTGATGAAATTAGATTGTCTTTGCTTTAGTGAATAGTATCACGCCAATTTCAATTTTCTTATTTTGATAAGTGTACTATGTATCCATACATGTACTATATATATAAGTTCTTCACATTAGAGAAAGCTGGGTGAAGTGCAGACATGAAATCTCTGTACCCTTTTTTGCCACTTTTCTGTAAATCTAAAATTATTTTACAAAAATATTGCATGTCTATGCTGCGTGGATTACATGCAGTGTTCTCACCCCACAGACAACAACAAAAACATCAGTATGCCTACACCTTCTTCTTGAAATGTTTTGTTTTTCCTTCTCTCTTACCTTCCTTCCTTCAAGGAACTTGAGTGCCGTGCCAATGTTAGCCACAGCATGGATCCGCTTCATACGGCGTCCTTGTTCGCAAGGCTGGAAAAGGGGTTAAGAATAGGAATGAATCAAAATGTACACATTAAAAAAATAGTTGTTCATGGATGGACCTTGAGGGTATTATGCTAAGAAAAATAAGCCAGACAGAGAAAGACAAACACCATATGATTTCAATCATATGTGGAATATAAACTAACACATGGATAAGGAGAACAGATGAGTAGTTACCAGAGGGGAAGACGATGGAGGAACACGAAAGGGGTAAAAGGGCACATACGTATGGTGATGGATAAAAACTAGCCTATTGGTGGTGAGCACGATGCAGTCTATACAGAAACTGATATATAATAATGTACACCTGAAATTACACAATGTTATAAGTCAATATGACTTCAATAAAATAATTTTATAAATAGTTATTGTCTATTTAAATGGATTAAAAATATACATGAAGAATATTCAAGAACAACCAACACTACTCAGTTTCTATAAAGGTTAGCAGATACGTAGAGGAGCGTTATTCCCACAGCACTTTGAAGGTGTATGAATTTACTCAGTAAAGACGTTCATTCTTAGCTTATCTGTTAATGCATTTGCCTTTCAGGTTTCTGTGTACCTGAGGGCAGAAATTCACAGAATTCCAGTGTTGTCCATTGAGACTGTCACTCCTGTAAGTTAGGAAATATTTATATCAAAAGTGCTCTTGGGGCACGTGTAGGGGCAGGAGATATACGGGAAATCTCTGTACTTTCCTCTTAATTTTGTTGCAAGCCTAAAACTGCTCTAAAAAAATAAAGTCAAAAAAAGGACTCTTGGTGACTCACCATTTTTTTGGTCATACTAACTTGAAAGGTTACTGACAGTCTGAGTAACATTTCTTGGTTTGAATGACCAAAATACATAGAGTATATGAGCCAAGCTTTACAACTAGGATTGTGAGAAGGAAAATGTTATTCACACAATAGTATGTTCTGCTACATAGATACTATAGTTATGTGTGTTTATCAAAATTTATTATGTGCTTTCTATGTGCCACATTGCTAATTTTAAAACTCAAAATAATACTTTTAATGAAGTAGACATCATTAACATCCTTGACATTTACAGGAACTAAGAGGATAACTGAGGTGAAGTAACTTCTCCATGGTTGCATAGCTGGTAAACTGGTCTCTTCTCTGCGACACCAGAACTCAAAATAATCTCTCATTAAAGCTCAAAACCAAGTATCTTCGCACTTCCAATTAATAGTGTACCAGGTAATAGTTTTTAGGGTATTATTTTAAGAAAATATTTCAGTAGAAAATATAATTTTAAAATTTTTAATGTTTATTTATTCATTACTTAAACGTTTATTTATTCGTTAAATAAATTCATTACTTATGGCACTTAGGTGCTATATGTGCCATAATCTCATCATTGGTCCATGCATGGCCTACTTATTTAATTAGTTATTTAATTAATTATCTTTTGTAATGTAAAAAGCATCTATGAACCTGCCAACTAAAACAAAGTGTTCCTATGTTTATGTGCAATTAAAGATATATAACCACTGATCCATTTAAAGAGTCAATATTCCACAAATAATAATCAAGGAATGTAGAGAAATCCAAGAATAATGATTTAAAAATTTTTAAGTTTGTTAAGACTTTAAATAAAATCATAGACATGAGACTCACAATAGGTTATTAAAGGGACTAGGATACTGAGATTCCACTCCTACTCTGAGATGCTGATGGTAAAGGGGACACTAAGCCATTCGGCCCCATTTCCCAAAAGATCGTGGACACAGCCAGAGTTCTGGGCTACGTGAACTGTGATGTTAAGTATAGTGTTCTTAATAGAGTTCTACCCAGGAGATAATTATAGAATTCCTGAACAGTGTTAGTGCTCCTGAGGGAAATGCTCTCACCCGTACTCTCCCTTTGAAAGCTCTAAAAGAATGCCTAGGATACTCATTCCTTTAAATGATGCTTTTCATCTTAAAATGGTCCTGAACCTTAATGTATACATGTACAAAATTTAAATAACCATTGCCAAGGTTTATTTATAATTTCAGAGTAATTTCATTTTATGTAATTCAGAATCTTGAAGTGCTCAGTGTAAATAAATAATAAAGGTCAAATTGGAAACTATCCTTCCATGTCTCCGTTTTCTTTGTTAAATGAGAAGACTGAGATTCTTTCTGAAATCACTTCTAGCCTCAAAGTCCTATAATTCTATGTCTCAATGAGTAAGGAGCTTAAACAGACGTAGGAGTCTTATGTCAAAATATACACTTTTTCTAGAATCATTTACCTTGTCAGTTAAATGTCCATCACGCTTTCTGTGTACTGTTAGGCAAGTACAATGATAGAATTATATTGACACGTAGAATGATATGCTTCTTAAATACCCATTTGAATTGTAATAAAGGTTCCTTTAACCTTCAAGTAAATAGCTTAATTTGGGAAGATCTATAAAGATGGCCACTTACACCAGGCAATCAAGGGAGTATATATTTCAATTTGATGACTCCTATCTTAATGCTAATCCAATTTATTTACCTCTTGCATATGTCTGTACATTCTAAATTGTCTTTTTATAAGTGTCTTCTTTGATTTCCCCCAAAGCAGAGCCTGAGACAAGGAGTTGGGTGCATGTAATTTATTGGGTAGGTGATCTCAGGAGACAAGAGTGAGGATGCATGGAGAGTGAGACAGGGAAAAAGGAAAAGCCAATAAAGGGTGTGCTATTGAGGGTTTCCACTGTAGGCAACTGAGGCTCAATGATGCTGGGGATCCTATGGGGGACTCTATGAGACGTGTAAAATATGCCTCAGAATCGCCCCTCCTACAAATGCCAGGCTGGAGCATTTATTCATGGATTCCCACCTCCATTGGTTGAAGGTCCTTTGGGACCGTTAACTCTCCCACACTTGAGGGATGCCTGTGCCTTGTGGCTTTGATAAACGCCCTGAGGCGGGAAACCTGGAGACATGCTACAGTGCTTGAGATGAGATGCTGATAGAATGTATGGGAAATGTCCACCACTGCCATGGCTGAAACCAGAAGTGAGCTGAGATGGCACATGGGGCACCAAAAGCATCTGCTACACCATGAATCAGATTACATAAATGATTTACATCAAGTTATTATCAGTTTGTATTTTCCCACAAACAACCCTTTTACAAAAGCTCTTTTGAGGACTCCCGGCACAAAATTAACTGGAAATTTATGTTCAGGCAAAAACACTTTTTTAAAAACTCAATTATCCAAGTAATAATGATTGTGTAGCTCTTGTCGAGATGCAGTAGATAAGGAAAAAATAGGTACTCCCAATTTTGGACCCTCTGTCTAGCAAGTTACATAACAGTTTGAAGATTATTTCCTGAGTGCTTTATTCTAATTATGGTAAACATCATTTATAAATAGTTTATGTTTGCAAACTACTTACTTCTCTACTACTCTGAAATGAAGAAACATAACCCAGAAAAAATAAATATTTTATACTTATATAATGTAGAAAAATATATTTTATGGCTCACTGTCAATGTCGTTTTTCATTCTGCTGGTTCTGTTGCACATAAAAAGAAATGATTCTGAATGTGCTGTTACGGTTACAAATGACTGATGACAGAGGATGTCCACAAGCCTATGAAAAGTGTCACACTGATTTCAAGCTTGATTTTCAACAAACAACTATATAAATACACAGTTACGGACCAACAATTCTTTCCAAATGGAAAGCAAACACTTAAAGTGAGGTAGATATTAATCTGCAACTGATCTTCCTGGATACGGCACAGATGGAGTGGTTAACCATGATAGATTATGATGAAGTTCTTTACTTTTACTTCTAAGGTTGCTATTACTATAGATAATGTTTTAAATCTACTATAGGTGTGCAGGAACAAGAAAGAAAACGTATTCCTTGCTCTCAAATGTAACTGATAGACTAGTGTTTCCGGTGTATTACAGACTACAAAAGACAACTTTCTCTAATATGGGCAGGACCCCTTACACTCCCAGCTCCACATCCCCCAATTCCCAGTGAGAACAATTGACCAAGCCTGTTCAAAGAAAAAATCCTTACCAGTTTCTGCCCGGACAGGACCTCCAGAAGAGCAAGCAGCTTAACACCATCTTTCATGTCTTCAAAAAGATCATCTACCACCATTGGGGGTTTCCGCTATAAAATAAAAAATGAATAAACACAAAACATGCTTCTGTCTCTGTCTTACATTTCCTACTCATTGTGGTGAAATTCACAAGAGAAATTGCTAAATACCGAAGTTCTTTATTTTGGATGTGATTGGCAATTACCTTTTGATAGCTATGGGGAGAAAACCAATCCTTTGGAGATAAACTCAATGTTCAAAAACCTCACGAGATTCAATGCGTGGGCTTTCACATACATAGGGGCTTCTTTCTAGAAGGGGAGCTTTGACAAGGGTGGGAAGGTGTGGGATAAGGGAAGGAAGAGAGGGCACTATCAACATAAAAGATGAGAGAGACATTAAAGCAGGATCTAAAAGGGGAACAGGAGGTACCCCAGGTAAACTGGACCAATCTCCCAACTTCACTCTGAGTGAGCACATTACCAGGGCTTACCCAGGTGCCACACTTCCATAGGACGTTCTCCAAGGTAACCTCCTTAGCTCAGTGATCTGCTATGGGAGCACTGTTAGCACAGCCAAGGTGGCAGATTTAATCTCCTGTGGGTTAGCTGGCTATGTTCTGTTTCATAGTCTGAAAATCTGGCAACCCTTCTCTCACAGTGTGGCATCGACCCCAAAGGATCATAAGCTCAAGACTACAGATGGATCACTGTGAATCCATCACCACTAAGGGAGCCCATTGTCAATTTATGGAGCGTATTTTATTTTTTATGAAGGTCATTCAAATACTTAATAGACTGGAGTTCATCAAACCTTGAATTAAGGTCTATCTTGCCTCATAAGAAAGTAAAGAAGGGCTGATGCTAATGTTGATGGTCAATGGAGGGTAGGTATCCTAGATTTCTCACGCAAAAACTTTTTTTTCCATTTATCACCTGGGTTCAAGCTCTACAGTTTTCTGATTCTCCCTGAATCATGTTAAAGATCTAACGCTGAATTCTTGACTCTCAACAGTCTTTCTTTCAAAAAAAAAAAAAAAAGTTCTAGGTAGAGATATTTAATCACCAAATATTTTATTGAAATGTGACTTTTTTCTCTACCCACTGATATTGGAGCATTTATATTTCTCTTGTAACTGCATGAATTACAGTGTCTCAATGGTACAATTCTAATTTTAAATGCATTTTTCTCTATAAAATGAACAGCTGAATGCATTTTGTCCTCATGCTGTGAAATACATATTCAAAAATAACAAGAGTTTTCATTTTCAACCATTCTCTTTTCAATTCCACTATTCTCATTACTTATTATTTACATAGGAAAAATGTAACAGTGACTTTATATTCTAAGCATATAAATAAAATTATTCAGAATAAAATGAGCCATTACAATGAAAACTATTCAGTGTGATGCGAATCAAAATTATTGTATCAGCTATAATCATTAAACATATGGTCCATTTATCATTCAAAATGTCCATTTGTATCTTAATAATTTAAATACAGTAGAATAATGAGGAAAAAGTTCATAAATATGTCATATATTCAGTGAACAAATACAAATGAAGTTTTTCATATATTGTATTAACCTGAAAAACATATGAAAATAATTAAAGTAGGGAATTTTCATGAAATAATAAAGATTCCAAGAAATTTGACATAAAAAACTGATCGAAGGCATCTATCTGTCCATTTTGCCTTTAAACATATACAAGTCTCTGCCATTTTCTCTTGACCCCATTTCTATCTCTAATGTGTCTCCCCTTATATCTCTACTAGAGCCCTACATGCTTCCTTTCCCTTCCAGAAGCTCCTGCCCAGTGCTCCTGGAAGTGGCCTTCAGATCAGCAATGACTACTCTTTCTCTTTTCTTCCTAACTGGCCGTTCACCAAACTCACGCCTGAGGCCTCTGTTCTTTACAAAATTTTGTCTGGATAGACATGACTTTTGAATCCTTCCTTCCAGCTAAGTGTTCTCTCCTAAATATTTTCGAGAACATGGCGGGCTCTCAATATATATTGTCGGCTGACTGACTGAATGAATGAATAAATGAACGTAGTTTTCTAAAACAATTATCCTTGTAAGCCCTATGCCCATATTAATGGCTCTTAAAATGTGATACATACATAACGGGCAAAGAAAATGTTCTCCAGGTTCCCGGCAATCACAGATTGCAACACAACACAGACCTAGAAGTATCTTGTTTCTGAATGTCTCATTCACAGTAGGAACTCATTAAATACTTGCTGAAGAAATGAATAAAGATTCTAGTCTGTGCTTGGAAAAGAGTAGTAGATGGTTTTTATTTCAAGAACACAGATACCTAGAATATTTTTGCTTTCTCCTTTTTCCACCTAGTAAATTCTTGATCAGTTTTCATGACTCAGCTCATATCACTTCTTCTGTCCTTCTAAGTACATGGTTCAGATTATAATGATCACATTGCATTACAGCTATTTATTTACCAATCTGTGTCTCCAGGAACTCAGATCATGGGGCATACTGAGTACAAGGAAGAAGTTAGATATGTCTTTATATACCTAACACCAGGCACTAGTTGGCAGTAAACACATAGATGGTGACAGAAACACACTCAACAGTGATATCTACAAATATCTTTTGGAATCTTAGGGAGATCCTTACAAATAAGATCATAAGGCAAAAATTTCTCTTTTTATAGGAAATATGAGTTGCTTCTGAAAATTTTTCCACCAGTGTCTTCCTGCACAAAGTAAAGAGGTGTAGTCCAATGGCTATCAGCTGATGAAACAGAAATTGCAAGAAAATATTTCTCTTCAAAATAAAAATGTTTATGTCAATTTAATTTGTAATATGCAGTGACTGTATTTTCAACACTGAATTATAGAACCTAGCATTATGTAATCAATTCTTTATTTAATACCTCAATCAGTTAAAGAGGGAGAAAATAAGCCTCTTGCCAATATTACTGCAAAGAGCTGGCAAAAATGAATTCTAGAGAATATTTATATTTCTATAAGTGCTATCCAATTGCACATAATATAAATATTGCATGAAACCAGTGAAACACCTTCATTTATCAAAAATTACACTACAATAAAAAAGTCCTAGTAATTATTGGACGAGTTTTGCTACCCCATTTTGCATAAAGTACTGTTTATATATAGCTAATGATCAACTAGAAGAGACTTTTACTATTGTGACTGTATCACACATTTTTTGGAACAATGTTTTAACAGAAAACTTTCAGCTAAAATATTTCTCCTGTCACATATAAAATTACTTACAGCACTAATCTGATTACTTTGGTAGAATTCAGGTCATGGTGCTGGAGGCCAAAAGGAAGAGGTAGAAATGAGTGTCATTTATTGGAGCCTGATCTAATGGAAAATGAAGATAATGTGGTTTTGTTTCTATTGCTCGCAAATTTTCAGTTTCAAGCAGTAGATAGAAATCTATCAGGTAGTTTTTAAGACTACAATTATCTTTTGTTTTTATTAAGGTAAAATTATGACAAGCTCTTTTTTTTGTATAGTTTTTGGAAAAATTATATTCTCCTTTACCCTGTCAGTCACTTTTAGATATTCTACAGATATTCATGCTGAATCTGAGGTGGTTCAAAAATGGAATTTCCTGCCTGGGTGAGGGGAGGGGGAGAAGGAGATGGAAGAGAACAAAAGAGAAAGACGTACTTCACTTCTATGGCTACTTCCTTCTAGAAGCTTTCTTCAAACTAGGTTTAAACCCTAAGTTCTGGCTCAAAGAGAAGAGGATTGCCTGGTCTCTAAAAGTCTCTAGAAAATCAAGGAAAATGCATGTGCCTCTGGGCCTGGCTATACCCTTGGTATTAACTCACGAGTGGAATAGACCTCATAGAGCATTTTTCTCTATTTTTTCTCCTCTCCCTCCATTTTTGCTACACAGTCCCTTCAATAACATGTAATGAGATTCATCATTTCCTATTGTTTAGGACTTAAAGGAGATCAAAAGTTTCTCCTTGAAATTTATGAAATCTGAGAAAGCATAGGTATCTTTGACATAATGTTTTACTGACCATTTCCTGTATTTTGGGAAAATAATCTATTCTCTAACATGTGTACGTGTGTAAATAACATGTGTCACTTTACTAGTCTATAAGCACCAGTACATATTTAACTCTTATCCACCATCTATTTTCTTTATTTTTTTTTATGAAAGGATGGCTATGTTTGTTATGCCATGTGTTAATTTTATGTCCCTAGAAACAATTACATTACTTAGGGGAAAAGAATTAAGAGAATAATTTTGGTGAAAAAAGACATCAGACATAACTATTTTGCATGAAATAAAAGCTTAAGGAATTCTCACATTTAAAAATTATATAGAAAATGAAAAATGTTGGTGCATAAAGTAAATATGACAAAATAGTCACAGTTATAGACTATAGAAATGAATTCCAATATTTACTAGGTGTTTCTGTGGTTTAGATATTTATGCATTCTAATTTAGTAGATGTCTTAATAGGGATGAAAGGAGGAAGGAAGGAAGGAGAATAGCAAGGGGAGGAAAGAATGAATAATATATTGCCGAACATCTCAAAGTGTCAAGCTCTATGCTGAGGGCTAGTACGTGCTATCTTATTTAATATTTATAACCACCACATACGAGAGTATCACCCTTTCTTTAAAAGTGAATCTGAATCTCAGAGATGTTAAACCATTGGTCTAGACCACCTAGAAAGTGACTAGATTTGAGCCCGGCTTTATTATACTTTGAGCCACCTTGTTAGACAGAAAGCTTAGTATAAAAACACAGATATTAACATTAATTTTTTCTTACTAATACACAAACCTATAAATGTGATTTTTATTTGATATCAATATGAAAAGTATTAACTAATCAGCTGAAGTACCTGCCACTCTACTAGAAGCAAAAAATTATTAACAAAAATCCACTTTTAAATATGGATGGATATAAGAATGACTAAAAAGTAGTAATAGAAGCATCATGTGTATAAATATATATTGGCATAGACACAAGTCAGCCTGACTTACACCATGTTCCCAGTGATCATGTTTGTGCTTACCCCATCCTTATTACACAAGTGACCTTAGCTGGACCCCTCACATTCTTTGCTTGGAGCCAGAAGATGGTTGGAGCCAAGTTGTCACATGGCAATGACCTAAGGACAAGTGTCACCAGGTCCTGCTGCTGAGTCCCCAAGAGTCATTCTGCCTCTGTCTTTCTTAAGACTGGGTTAATCAGTGTGTCAGGATTCCCCAAGACAATCCTTAGCTCTATGACTCACTAGAAGGACCCACAGAACTCAGAAAAGCTCCTATACTCATGGTTACAGTTTATTACAGTGAAAGGATACCAATTAAAATCAGCAAAGGGAAAAGGTGCAGGGAGCAAATTCCAGGAGATACCATGTGCAGGCTTCCAGAGGTGAGTGACTTGTTCCCTCCTAATGGAATTGCACGGGGACATGCTTAATTTTTCCAGTAATAGTGTGCGATGATACACACAAAGTGTTGCCAACCCAGGAAGCATACTTGAGCCTCAGTGTCAGGGTTTTTATTTATGCGGCACTTGCATAACTGACCTCAGCTACTCAGACTCCAGCCCTTTCCCTGCTCACCCAGCAAAAACAAAGTGTTCACACAAAACACATTGTTAAGATAAACTGATCTTATCCAAGTGGTACAGCACAGCCCAGGGCCTCAGGCATACAAAACATTCCTATCAAGTAGAATATTCCAAGTGCTCAGAAGTTATCTCCCAGGAGCCAGTCAAGGGCCATTCCTTAAGACAAGTCTTTATTTGGAATGTCATAGTTTGAGCAACCCAGGTCCGTTGAGTTAACCCTTTCTTGCCCAGTCAGCATTTCCTTCCATACCCTGAGGCACCCAGTATCTTTTTAATAGATTTCACTTCTTGGTTAAATCATCTCAAGTCAATTTCATTCACTTGCAACAAAATAAAGCACAACTTACATGTGTATTATTTTGTGATTACTTTGTAAACACTGTTCTGAGTGTAACAATTTACATCTCAGTGTCCTCCCACTCCCACTCTATGATGAATTTCATATAAGTGACCAAAAATAAATTCATTTTTTATTGATAAGAGTGTGCATTTTCAGGGGAACCTGAGTGTATCTGATGTGAGAAGCTGTTTTATAACCTTTGGGCCAATCGATATTGGTAAACAAAGAGGGTGGAAACAGGTGAGTGTCACTGATAAACACATACACACAAATTTTTAAAATTAAATAAATAAAATAAATGACTAGAGCCATTTTACAAGTGTATGCCTGTATATCCAAGATTATAAAAATGCTGATGGACTAAAAATATTTTTATCATTTTTTAACTTTGCATTAATAGGGCAATCATATACACATCAATTAAGGTAAAAGCTTCCGGTGTTAGATTGAAATTAGTGATGCGGAAGAGAGCAAACCTACCTTGAAACGTTACTAGTATATCGCTTTATCAACAGATATCTACACATTTGCTAGAATCTTAGAGTTCCTTAGCGACAAATATCACACAGCTATCAAGGAGATTTACAGCACGAAAGTTTTAGTCTTTAGCAAAGGAAAGGGTAAAAATCACCTGTCTCATATCAGGACCAACCAAAGGTCCTCATTTACCATCATTACTTTTAGCCACAGAACGATTGGGCAGTCTTTTACTAAATGCTTTTTCCTCTTGGGGAAAGAGCCTTCAAAATATTTTATGACACAAAAAAAAGCTATAGCATTTTACTTGAAAATACCAAATATATATCCTAGGGTTTAAAATTTGTGATTGCTGGACACCTAATGATACCAATAAAACTGAACTAGAAAAGGCCTAAAGGAAAAGCACATGACATAGATAACTCTTTACTCCAGTTCAGACACGAACACTGTTGAGCACCAGGCTTGCTGAAAATGACACATAATCACGGCCTGAGATATCCTCAAAACAGCCTTCTGCGCAGTGTGTAAAGAGATCCCAAGGCTTGTTTTCAAGTGTCTTCTGTGTGCCTTGAAACCTCTGTACACAGAATGGCCCGTCACTTCTAGAGCCAGGCAAACCACTACCTCTGGTGCATGTAAGTTTCAGGAAGGAAATATTTAACAGACTTAGAGACAGCATATGGGGGAAATCCCATCCCGGGACCAGTCTACAGTGTTTGCATGCTCTGATGGTTATCTGATGGGCAGAGCAGCAAGCTAAACACAGGAACAGAGAGGAGAGTGGGAAGGGAAGAGAGGTTGACCAGCAGATGTGCAGCAAGTTACCTCCCCAAGGCTGGCAAAGAGCCCACCACACTAAAATGTTTAAAAATGCCAAAGTAGCCTTGGATCAGATGAATAAAATCATGATCATAACCACCAACAGCAGCCAAATAAAATTAATTCAGTGTCTAAAAGGTTTATGTCATCGTATTAAAAAAATTGAATTAGATATTCCCAATATCTCCAGAAACAAGATGAAGTAATTTAAAAATTTTACGTGTAATCTGTTTCTCTCTCACTTCCTTTATAAAAGCACTATTGTGATTATTTTCCACCTCAACTTGGCAAAGGTGAGAAGTTAGTTCCCATTCTTTTTTCTTTCCTATGATAGATAGCATAATCATTTCCACTTCCTTAATTACTTAATTCAATTCCGAATAAATATCCCAAAGGCAATGACTGCGCTCCAGCCCAACTTTGAATCTGCTTGGAAAACTCTGCTCTTAACAACTTTCACATGTAATAAAATACTTTTCATTACATAGTATTAAAGAAGCATACTCCCCAAGTTATTTGTTTTATTCAGTACAAAGTTGGGGTTATCCTGTACTCCTCTCTTTTGTTCGTACTCCATATCTGATTCTGTTGGTTTTATTTTCAAAACATCTATAATCCAACTACAGTCGTTCCCCGGTATCCGCGGGGGATTAGTTCCAAGATCTGCTACAGATACCAAGATGGCAGATGCTCAAGTCTCTTAGTGGGCCCTCTGTATCCATGGATTGAACCAACCGCGAATCAAACCAACCAGGAATTGATGCGCGGTTGGTTGAATCCACAGATACGGAACTCGTGGATACGGAGGGCTTGCTGTACTTCTTACCACCTCCACTACTACTACCTTGGTCCAAGTCACAGGTCTCTTACCTGGATGACGTCAACAACCTCTTAACTTATCTCCCTCCTTCTGCCCTTGACCCTCTTCAGTTTATTCTCAGAGAACATTTCCTTTGCCTTCTCTACCGTCCATCTCCCACATTAGGATATAAGCCCCATAATGCAGGGATTATCTTTTTTGTTTTATTCACTGCTACATTCTCAGTACTTAGAATATTGCCGAGGATATAAACAGCATGTTAAAGTATTTATTGAATGAATGTGCAAATAAATAAAATATATTTCTAAAAGAAGGAACTTTGATAAATATCAAAATGTTTAATAATCTGCATCAACTTTGCTAGATCTATATCTATGTTATCAATCAATTAATACATCCTATTAACAAATTGACAAATGCTATTCATGTTGATAATTTTTCCTTGTAATCTTATAGTTACATATTTGGAAATAACTAATTTATCAGTATGTTTAGGATTATCAAATTTAGCTTTAGATAAACAACTAAAGAATGATTTCTGGGGAGGAATTATTACATTTAGCTTTTCCCCTCCGCTTCTTTATTTCCTCTTAGTTCATTAATAGTGCCACAAAAGTGTGTACAAGGAAACAGATGGGAGTAAAATTCAATCCTGAAAGAGTTGCCGTGTTATCTTTTAGCACTGCTGGTGGAAAGACAACTAAAAAGAACAAAGCAGGCACCAAAGTGATACTTTACGACTGTGAATTAAAGTCATCATTCATGGATTACTCTTTTTTAAAAAATGAAAATCAAAAGTGTTCTTTTTAAAGAAGTATATGAATCTAACTTGGTATTAAAACAAAATGTGCTCTTAATGGAACCTGTTATGGATTGAATTATATGCTCCCCCCAAGATATATTGGGGTTCTAACCCCCAGGACCTCAACATGTGATCTTATTGGGATATAAGATCGTTAGAGAGGTAGTCAAGTTAAAATGAGGTCGTCAGGTTGGGTTCTAATCCAGTTTGACTGGTGTCCTTATATAAAGGAGAAATTTGGACCCAGACACAGACCGGGACAGAGGCAGAGATTGGACCAATGCAGCTGCAAACTAAAGAACGTCAAGTATTGCAGGTCACCACCGGAAGCTAGGAAGAGGCAAAGAAGGACTCTCCCCAGAGTCTCAGAAGGAGCCTGGCTGTCTAGCCTTGAGAACTGTGAGATGATAAATTTCTCATTTTAAGCTACCCAGTATGTGGTGGTTCATTATGGCAGCCCTAGAAAACTAATACAGAGCCTAAATAATGTTTAATGATGCTTTTTTTTTGTTTCTAAAAAGTGAGGAGATGCTCATATCATGCCTGAGGTCATCCAAAAGACAGTAATTAAAATGTTCAGTGCCTATCCTGGATAGCCCCATAGATTTAAGGCTGGCAGACAGAGAAAGGACTGTTTGTTTCATATTGAAAGAGAAGCTTCATTTATAGAAATACCAAACAATGGCAATTTGAGCCCAATTATTTTTCCAAAGGACTTAGTGCCACACCATATATTTATTTCACAGACAAATATCATAAAGATTGAATCAAGGGTGTTTAAATATGAATATAACTTTCTATTCCATTTGACAAAATGTGAAACTATAGGTATATGATAACAGAGTATAATCAATGTTTATGTTAAGATTACTTATACTATATTTTTCTAATTAAAAATACAACTTTTTTGAAAAGTTTTTGGAAAACACATATCTTTAAATTGTTCCCTTTGGAGGCCAAGGTGGCACCATACAATAGCCTATGGATTTTCCATAAAATTTAAGAATTTTCTAAGATAAATAAATTTTAAAATGTGAAAGAACTAACATTTTTAACTGCCAATTTTTAAAATATTTATCCTAACATAAATTCCTTTGCTCAAAAATGAAGACTATTCTGTTAGACCTAAAAAACATGTAGACGTGAGGTGGGGATCCCCTCAAATTCAAGTCCACTTCACCTCTGCCTTCCTCTTTCCCCTATCCCAAATTTAGGCGCATCCACATCCATCCTTCCTATTCCCACTCTGGTCTCAGAGAAGGGGAAATGTCTCTTCCCTGGTACAAACCTACACCCTCCACCTGTGCTCTTGATTTTTCTCTCTCACCCTGTCTCCTCAGGAGCCTTGTGTCTTAAAATAACCTTCCTTTTCTTCTTTTTCAGCCTTTCCCTCTTTACTAGTTTTTGATCATTCTCTTCAATACGGACACACACTTAAGACCGCCTTTTATTAAAACAGCTCTTACCAGATCCTATGTTCTACTTTAGCTAATACTCTGTCTTGTGAACATGTAACATACACTCAGTATCCTAACATCCTTATCTCTCATTTACTCAGCAGTTTGCTAGAGTTGGGTCTCTGCCATGACATGGCCACTCCCAGTGGTGGCCAATGACTTCCTGATTGCCAAATCAAATGGGTTCATCTCTACTAAGGAATTTCTCTAAGACTAAACTTATTAGCTTTTCCCTAAAGCATCCGGTATTCTCTCTCCCTGTGAATGATCTTAATCATTTGCTCAAGTCAGAAATCTAGAAGTCATTCTTGACTCCTCCAAGATTACAATTAATTACTGTCCACCCTTATACATCTTTCAATCTATCCAGTTTTCTCCATTCCCTCACTGCTACCTTAGTGCGAACTGCTCTCACCTCTCATCCGACTTATTGCAAGGTCACTGCGCCTCCAATCTTACTTGTTCCAGCTCCATTTTATGTGTGTGAGAGAGAGCAGGAGGGAGAGGGGGGAAGAGAGATTGAGAAAGAGGTTTGGGGTCAGAGTGATCACCTCATTCTGTTGCCTAAGATTCTTTCGTGTCTCCCACTGTACGGTAACACAACATCCAAACTCTCCTAATGACTGGCTTTGACCAATTCTCAGTTTTCTCTGTTGCCAACTCAGTCCTGGAACCCACATTTTCAGGTATTCTGAACTTCTTCCATCCCCTTTACTGTACCATGCTCTTTCTCAACTCTCAACTTTTGAAAACATTGGTTCCTTCACCTACCCAATCCCAAGGCATTTCGCAGGCTCCAGTTTAAACGTTTCTTCCTCTGAAAGCCTGTTCTGATGCCCTCCTTCAGATTACTGTGTGGTTGGTTGTTCTGCCATGTGCTCCTGGACACCCTGTACTTCCCCTCTCGTGGAATTTACCATGCCCACTTCACTGTAGTAGTTTGTCTCTTCTGCTTGACCATCAATTCCATGATAGCATGGACTCTGTCTCTGTTCACCACTGTATCCACAACCTCTAGTACATAATAGGTGCTTGAAAAGTATGTGCCACATGAATAGCTAAATAAACAAATGAAGGATGGGAGTCTAACATAATGGTTAGTGCCCAAGCTTAGGAGTCCTGGGATTGAAATCTGGTTTTTCACCTACTTGTTATGTGACCTTGAGCTTATTAATTAAATCTAAGCTTCAGGTTCACAATCTATAAAATGGTGAAGATAATACTTATATTTGACTGCTGTTGTGAAGATTAAATAAAATAAAAGATAAAGTTGCTAAGGTATAGTAATCAGCACATGGTAAGAATTCAGTAATTGGCAGCCCTGCAATTTAGAAACATTTTTAGCAATGAGTGATGACAAGCTAGAACTGAATCAGAACCTAACTTTAAAAAACCATTACTTGAAATCAATATTGGGCTAATTAAAAAACAAATATTCTACCTTCTTTCATTGACAGAACAAACAGAATAGAAAGATGCAGGTTTCTTCTCTAAAAGGAAGAAAATTATCGGATTCATGTCTAAATATGAAGCCCCATTCCTGAAAG
Source organism: Ceratotherium simum simum (assembly GCF_057802395.1). Classification (NCBI taxonomy): domain Eukaryota; kingdom Metazoa; phylum Chordata; class Mammalia; order Perissodactyla; family Rhinocerotidae; genus Ceratotherium; species Ceratotherium simum. The sequence goes on along the minus strand of NC_141937.1, from coordinate 14,906,474 downwards.
GAGATATCAGGTATATGAAATAAATACAACCACTAATTTTTGTTCATGTTACGTTACGTTAGATTCACAGTTTGTTATTTGCAATGTTTGGCATAATTGCAGAAGCATAAAGACTTCAATTTGAAAACACAGCAAAGATTAAAAAAAAATGAACTGATAATTACATCCACAAGTTTGAATAATCTACTTCTGTGTACTAAAAATGGCATAAAAACACACACAGAAAATTCTTGGGTTTTTTTCCTACTTTTAATAAGATTTTTGTTTAAGAAAAGCATATTTTTTGAAAACAGATTGCTCTCTTATTTGCATGCTATCTCTTCATACTGCTGTCATAATATTTATAAAGAGTTGTTACAATAGAATGGAATTTTGTCATCAGTAAAAGAGTTGATTATTATTTAATTAGAAGTAAATAATTTGTTAACTTGCAACTGAGCAAAGAAGCCTAAAACAAAATGAAAATTTCCCATTAAAACTTCTCCCCAGGGGCTGGCCCGGTGGCTTAGTGGTTAAGTTCGTGTGCTCCGCTTCAGAGGCCCAAGGTTCACAGGTTCGGATCCTGGGCACAGACATGAGCACTGCTTATCAAGCCATGCTGTGGTGGCGTCCCACATATAAAGTAGAAGAAGATGGACACGGATGTTAGCCAAGGGCCAATCTTCCTCAGCAAAAAGAGGAGGATTGGCAACAGGTGTTAGCTCAGGGCCAATCTTCCTCACACACACACACACAAAAAACCCTCCCCAAATTTATCTCCATGAAGCATCTTTTGAACATCTTCCAATGCCCCCAAGATTGAATGACCTTAGAACAGAAGGATCAACTTTTTGCTTCTCAATTCAACCTCCCAGCTCATAAACCTGCCACAACCTATTATTAAAGCTATTTTTTGAAATGGTCATTTTCCAAAGAAGATTTTGAGAAAACAGTTATAAATTTTCTTTCTAAATAAGGAGTTTTAAAAATTGTCCCTTAAAATAAAATTTTATTTTTTAAAAACTTTAAAGAAGGTGTTGCAGTAACAAGACATTATCACAGAATTTAGGGTGAAATCATTTATCATCCTAGTTTAAATCCACAAAAATTCCCATGACTGTTGTGCAAAAGCTTTTGGACAATAGAGATCCTGCAAAATATTTATATCTTGTATTCTAGAAAAAATTTGAAAATCTTTTGGTTTTTTTTTTCCTATCAATTTAGCACTTTTCTCCTTTCTTATTATTAGAGATAAAATAACTTCACATGTTACATAGCATAAGTAATAGGTAAATGAAGACTAACAATAGTTAATAATAATTATTAAGTCTAATAAGTAATAGGTGAATTAAGACTTGATTATGGACATAAAAAATATTTTCAACTTGAGTCATTTTCTTACCTTTACTGGAAGATGTTAACAGAAAATCATAAAGAAAAAAAAACAGACACAACCAAGGAATAAAATGCATTTTAAGTCTTTTAAATGGTTTGGTTGTGAGATATCTGAAACAATTCTAAAGCACAGAGCTATATACAACAGGGATTACCACATGAGGGAACATTCAATATGAAAGAGGAGACAAACTCATTACTGTCATCTTCCAGGACCAAGTTCTCATCCCTATCTTATAGGCTTGAACAAAATTCTCTTGTGCTTCAAGCCAGAGCTCAGATGAACTTGGAGCCTGTTATGGACTGAATGTTTGTGTGCCCCCCCCAAATCCATATGTGGAAGCCTTAACCCCCAATGTGATAGAAGTTGGAGAGGGGGCCTTTGGGAAGTAATTGTGTGTAAATGAGGTCATGAGGTGACATCTCCATGTTGGGATTAGTGTCCTTTTAAGAAAAGGAAGAGAGACCAGAGTTCTCTTTCTCTTTGCCATGTGAGGACACAGCCAGGAAGAGGACCCTCACCAGGAATCAAATGAATAACCACCTTGATCTTGGACTTCCCAGCCTCCAGAACTGTGAGAAATAAATGTTCATTGTTGAAGCCCCCCAGTCTATCGTCTTTTGTTATGGTATCCCAAAGTGACTAATACTGGGTCTAAATTGGTTGAATATTTACTGGACAAAGTAAACAAACAAACAAACACACACACAAACAACACACCAAACCAGACTCAGTCTGGCCCAACAAATCACAAGACACCAGATCCTTTCAAAGCTGACAGCAATTATGGCTCCAACCTTGGGGCAGACTATTTCTTAGTTACAGGAGAAACCATCGGCCTTGGTTATTTAATAAGCAAGAAGGAAGAGGAAAAGTTGGCTTCAAGAAGCTCTGGAGGATAAGGAAAGACTTTGAGGCAGGTCAAGTTGCTTGTTTGTGGATTATTTTTCTAGTGAGAAATATTTTTATTCCAAGTATGGTTTTGGGCCTGTTCTGTGACTGAAAAGCTGTTGTCAGGGGAGATATCTACGTGTTGCTAATAGATAATCAGGAGCTGAAGACCAAAAATTTAAGTCGTTTTCATGAGAGACTTAGTGAGACTCTGGGCATAACATATGCTTCTGTGGAGCCTAGTTGACTATGGATATGCATGCACACGTGCGTGCATATGTGTGTTTGTACCTATGCTTGCTGTCCATGAGGTATTAGAGTGATGGGACCAAGCACACTCTAGCATTGCAGAATGGCTTTGGGAGCAAGCCTTCTCACAGAGGCTGCAGGAAAAGTGACACAATGTCCTGGCCCAGAGGCTGAATCAAAGGTATGAAATAGACCGTATTTCTGTTGCAAGTGAGATATTATCCTTCTCAAAAATAAGTGAGCACACTGCAATGGAGAAGGAAGAGTGTGCTTCCATTTTAATTTGGGTGTATATGCAAATGTGACCTCAGTGAGACCGTGAAGCCCAGGATGTGCAGGTTGCATGTGTTTTTATAGAGTACAGATAGAAATAGAGATGGTAATGGGGATAAAGATGGGGATGGGAAGACTGAGATAGAGACAGAAAGGAGGTTGGGTCGAGGTGGAGGTGTAAGGGAGGAGGAGATGGGATGGGAGAGGCAGAGATGGTACAGGGATGGGAGAGAGGTTTGGAGGGAGAATGAGAAAGAGATAAAACTGGAAATGGAAACTCAAATGGGGGTGAAGTTGGGCAAAGGGTGGGGCAGAGAGAGAGAGAGGAGTAGTGAATCATGCGATCAGCTGCTGAGAGCGATGCAGACAGGAACATGGACTCTATAGCTATCCTAAAACTCTCAACTGCCAAGGCAGGGTAATAGGGTCAAATTTGACTTTCAGAATGTTTTCCAAATATAAATGAGTCATAAAAGAAAAATGTTCTACAACTAATTTATGGGTTTGGGCTGTATTTGTCAAGATAATACCAAATAAGTACAAATAAGTTCAGGATAACAAGTATAGGTATCAGTGTTCTGCTTCAGTTTTCAGTTTTCAAGATGACCCAAGAAAGGCAAAAAATCATAAGTACAGAGGAGAATAAAAAAAGAACAAAAAATTCTCTATCACATTAAGGTTATAATGAGGCCATTGGGAAGGTAATAATTTTCTGGGTCTTTCAAAATGATACCATTGATGCAAAAATGTGTAAAGCAGGGAAAACGTGGACTGTAGATTCATGTCTGGATTACTTCTCAGTGGCACCAATTCCCAAGTGTGTGAAGATGAATGCTATTAAATAAACTGTGTGAAGTACTTCGCACAGGGCCAGAAATTAATCATTATTTTTTCCCCAGTGATGTCTTTACTATTCTAACTCTTTGCTGTTGTTTTATTAAGTGCCTCTCTATGGTACTCAGCATAGCGCTTAGAGCTACTAGGATTTATAAAGAAATTCCAAAAATTAGCATATGCCTTAAAGACTTTACAGTGTTGTTGGGAAGGTAAGATATGAAGCAGTGCCAAATAATTTAAGACATACTGACCTTCTCCATCTATGCTACAGGTTCTGGAGGAGTGCTGATGTTTCAGATCCTACCACAGGGAAACCAGAGAAGGTGGGGGATGGTGTTGGACGAGGGGTGCAAGGGAAACTGCTAACATTCTTGGGGCATTTGCTAGGGGACAGGTCACTGCCACATGTGATCAGAAATGCCTTTGTGAATGTGAAAGGTTTGCATTACACATTAAAGGTAGGACTTAGATGTTTAGACTGGAAATAGCAGGGGTGAGATCAGAAAGCAGGACTGAAAAAGAGACCAGCAAAGGCTTCACATTGATAGAGCCTATTCCAATAACCAGTTATCACATAAATATATAAAGTAGCTTGGACAAAGATGAAACAGATTTGAAAACAAACTCTGGCTATATAATCCCTCCACAAATGCCCTTCGTGTACTGTATGCCACGGCATACATTCAGATTTCCTTTCTTTTTAAGTTTTCAGTACATAAATAAGTGTATCCTAAGAATTCTACTTTTAAAACTTTCACAAAGATATTCAACCCATATTTTTAAAAAATATGAAAAAATTATTTATGAATTATTTTTGCCAATCTGATTGGAAAACTGTTAACTTTAAAGAGTGGTAATAGTGTAAGGAAATGGGCAGTCTCATAAGCTCTTGGTATATATTAAAATCATAAATGTGTATACCTGTTGACTATCCACCCACTTCTGGAAATCTATCCTGAAAAGAAAAATCACACAAGTGTACAAAGATATATGCCCACGAGCTTTCAGTGTAGTATTTTATGTAATATTAAACAAAATTAAAGAACTGGAAACCACTTAAATGACCATCAATAGGCTACTGGCTAATTTATGATATGTAATTTATAAATAATTTTATCATATTTATAATAACAAAATATTATTCAACCATTAAAATAATCATGTGGCTAGGTACCCATTGACATGGAAAGATGTGCTGAGTGAAATAGAGGCATACAGAACAGTATCCTATAAAACCACTTTTCTGAAATTGTGTGTGTCTGTGTGTAGAAGAATGGTGATCAATATGTTAATGGTTACAACAGGATTGTGAGATTTAAGTGATTTTTACTTTCTTTACACTTTGTAAAAGGTTTATTACTAATATTATTTACAATTAGCATGTAATCTTTTTACAATATGAAAAAATAATAACTCTATTTTCATTTTAGAAAAAAATAACCTTCCCCAACTGATGACAATTCTCTAGTGTAAGTAGTGGCCCCCAGAAGCATTGGTCCCCCAGAGGCATTTACTGCCTTTTCACAGGGCAGATTCTGGGTGGAATCACTGGGCCCCAGAATTCCCTTCTCATCAAGTGGCTTTTGGCAAGGGATTATAGGAGAGATAATCCCGGTTTGTCCTGTATGTAGACATGTTGTTCTAGTCTTCTGTCTTTGCTGGACTGTGAGTTTCTCAAGGCCTGGGAAAGCATCTTACTAACTTTTTTCCTGTCTCCAAAGCCCAGCATAGACCACAGTAAGCAGTTAATTCGTACAGTGGGACTGAAATAAATTGCCATGCTTTGTTTGTTTCTGAACTATAAAAGGCTTTGGGGAAGTCCCTGGTCAAAAACTGCTCGTAGGGTTATGCTTTGCACGCTACAGGCACTGCTCTCAGCAAAAGGATCCTCTGACTGAATTCAGACAATTGTCTTATTGTCTATATTTATTTTTACAAATGCAATGTTTTTGGTTCACATTTTTTTTTTTTTTGCTGGGAAAAATTTGCCCTGAGCTAACATCTGTTGCCAATCTTCCTCTCTCTTTTTTTTTAATTCCCTTCCCCAAAGCCCCAGTACACAGTTGTATTTTCTAGCTGTAGGTCCTTCTAGTTCCTCTGTGTGAGCTGCTGCCACAGCATGGCTACTGACAGACGAATGGTGTGTTTCTGCGACCAGGAACTAAACCCGGGCCACCGAGGGGGAGTGCACTAAACTTTTAACCACTAGGCCATCAGGGCCGGCTCTGGTTCGCATATTTTTTCATCAGCATTATAAGAGATTAATTTTATTGTAATGTAGCTCTATCAGAATTTGTTTTATATTAGTATTTATGTTCAAAGCCATTTCAATGTACAAATACATAGTCATCTGATACAACCTAAAGTCAATGTGGATAATTTCAGAATGATGTCTTCTCAGTGTCCCGCCACCATGGTTATTTTTCTATCAAAGCACTTGAGAGGAGAACCCAAACACTGTCACAATGTCCTCAGATAAAATTCTTTGCTCAGGGCAGACCACTCCTTCCTTCTTTCTGGTCTGAATAGAAACTAACACACAGACAAAAATCCAGCATGGATTCTCCTTTTCATCTAACACACACATTAGTACAGAAGAAATAATTAGATGAAAATTTTATCAAGATTCATGAGACTGACATGAGGTAACTGCTGTTGAATCTAGCTATCCATTCCTTCCTTCCCAGAGGCAATGTTAGCAAATGCCACAAGTAGGTGACAGTTAAACTGATAGGATTGCCAATACCATTGATTAGTCATAGTGACAATAGCGACAGCAGTATTCCTTCACACCATGCATTTAATGACTTATTGGCTCAAACTAAGTAAACATAGAACTCTGGGTAGTTTCCTTTACCTTGGCCAGGTGAGAGTTGATCCATTTTGTGAAAGTCCGTTTTTGTACTATCTCTTGCTCATCTAGAAGAAAAATAAACATCGCGTAAGAAAACATAGTGTGTCATGAAGTTATATCATGCAAAAGTTTATAGTTACACAACTCTAGAAGTAACCATAATATTATTTTATCTTCTAATTCATTTTGCCAATTATTATCTTGAAGGAAGAGTCAGTACAATTCCAAATATATTAATAAACTAGACTATTCCTTTAAAAATTATCAGTAAATGCTTTAAAATTTGCAAAACATTAGCCCTGTGTTTACCTTCATTCACTTATTGAAAGTTCACTGAACACTTACAGCTCAATAAAGCTGTTTTTTAAAAAATTTATTGAGACCAACTAAGTGCCAAGTTTTATCTTAGATGCAAGGGGATCCAGAGAGATGAACAGGGCAAGGTCTCCACCATGAACTATCTAGAGGTGGAGACAGACAAGCAAGGGCATATGTATGGTAGAGGGTTATCAGTAGGCAGTAAGATAGAGTTGTATACATGAGGCATTACAGGGACTTTACCTGGATGGGGAGTGTGATGAACACAGTGTAGGGTGAGCTCCAAGGATCCCACCTCCTGGAGTCACCTTTGTGCAAATAGACCTCAAATAGAACCTGTGGCTTGCTTCTAATCAACAGAATATGGCAAAGGCGATGGGAGGTCACACTATGAACATGTTACTTTATGTAAAATTCCATCTTAGCTGACTGGAGCGAGAGATTGTCCTGCTGGCTTTGAAGATGCAAACAGCCGTGTTGTGAACCGCCCGTGGAGAGGGCCACGTGGCAGGGAATTGCCGGCTGCCTTTAGGGGTGGAGGGCTGCCTCCAGCCAAGAGCCCATGGGTCCCTCAGTCACACAACCACAGGGAATGAACTCTGTTAACAACCTGAATGAGTTCAAAAGTGGATTCTTCCCTAGTTCAGCCTCTGGATGAGAATGCAGCCCAGCTGACCTCTCCTCTTGTCAGATTCTGTGCAGAGGATGCAGCTAAGCTGTGCATGGACTCCTGACCCACAAAAGTTTGGGGATAATAAATCAACATTGTTTTAAACTGCTACGTTTGTGGTAATTTGTTAAGCAACAAGAGAAGAATAATATAGGAAGAAAAAAAGGTCGAGTCCAGGAAGGCTTCAATTAGAGGTATAAAGAGATGAACAGCAGAGAGAGAGGGACCAGTTTAAGACCTTTCAAAGAAAGGATGAATTCTATTCATTTCATCAACATCTACTGAGTGTCAACTGTTTGTTGTAGACTAGATGCTGTAAGAAACACAGATGAACAAGATATAATTTCAATTCTTTACCCTTTGAGGGACAATGCTCAAATCCTCATCTCGAGAGCTGAGCCCTCTGCTCAGAACACTTGACTGCCTACTAGAGTATAAACCCCATGAGGACAGTAACTTTGCTCTCAATGCCTACAAATAAATACTGTTGAATGAAGGAATGAAGACAGTCAATAACAAAACCTTTTAACTTGGAGAAATTTTGATATATCTATAAAATTTACAGAATGTCATTATTTCTAATGTATTTTAAGCACGTGCTTTTATTTTAACTTTCAAGTACATACCAAAAGCAAACCAGTATAATAATAGGCAACACTTCCCACGTACCAGGCACTGATATATCTCTATCGCTATCTCTCTATCTATAGATCACATTATATTTTAATTGTTTTAATTAACTAATTATTATATATCATATGTAATATGTATGTATTAACTCATTTAATTCTTGTAACAAATCTATAAGCAGGAACTACTACAATGCCCATTTTACAGATAAGAAAACCAAAGCCTAGAAGTGAAGCATTTTTACCAAAGTCACTCAGTGGCAGAGTCGAGTTTTAGATACCACAAGTCCGGTTGCTGTATCACAATACTGCTGCCCAAAGACGGCAAAGAAACCACTGTATTAGTCAAATCAATAGTAATCACATCCAAATGATAAATCATAGTTAAATCAGTTTGAGTTTGACCCTAAAATCTTTAGGTGCTGTAGTTAAAGTCATGTAGCAGCAGAATGACCTTAACTAATGAAGCTAGATTTGATGGAATTCAGAACTTGATCTATAATATATAAAATGCTATTCTAAGTCTAAAACAGACTATAGATACAGTTAGAGTGTGTATAAATTCAACTTGAGATTCATTTAATTTAATTCATTTAATTCATTTAATTCAACTTGAGATTACATACTATTTTATAAATATCACAAGATGTCAATGTTTTGAAGTCTTAAAAATATTAGCATAATGTTAGCGTACAGAGTCATAAATTTAGGTATATAATCCACTGATGATATATTACTTCCTGATTTTAAATTGTTATATTTTTACTACTACCACCTTTAATGAAACAATGCTGCTATTGTAACGGGTGCATCTGAGGGCAAATCTCTGAGGTTATATTTAGACTTTAGCTCAAAGGTCTTTTTTTTAGAAATCTCAAGCCATGTTTTTTGTAGCATTCATTGTATATATTGAAATATCAAATTCTCTACGTGTTTCTTTTTACATCGTGGCTGCAAAAGCAGATTTTACTGGGTCCTAACAATCTGCTTTTAATATCATCAGACACTGCTAGCTGAATTCTAACTAAATATTTTCTGATTTTACTTATTTTCCCAAAAGAAAAACAATTCTTAAAACTTCATCATGACAACAAATCCTCATTTTTGATATAAAAATCTGAATAATTTAGTTCAGGATTTGGAAATTAAATATGATATCAACATCATAAAATGTTTAAATTATGAAAGTAATATGAAACACGCAATGACTTCTACCACATTGCATTAAAAAATGTTATGAACAGTAACATTTCTTTATAATGCTGCTGACGAGGAACTGCACTAACCCCCGTGATACAGATTTACAAAGATCTGCTTGTGTATATATAGCTATGTTAAAGGGACTATTGTTTAATTATTTGTAATAGTTAACATTATTAGTAATTTTTCTATCTTCCACTTTTCAGAACAACAACATGATGTAGTCTCACCAAGTGTTCATATATACGCATGTTTAATATTTCTACTAAAATCGTATAAACAGTAATTCATTTAGACATTCTGCTGAACATGCATATTAGTTCTAAACACAGAAAAGTTTGTCTATATCGCACAAGTAAACTCAGTCCTCCAGTTCTAAGAATCACAGAGAACAAGAAGTTGATCCTGTTTTTAAGTTTTAGTCCTTAATTTCTATTAATGTAACCCAAGATGTACCTAGTTCTTAAGCCAATCACCTGCAGGGCATCCTTGGTTATTTTCTCTTCCTCAGCCCCCACACCAAATCCATAAGGAATTGCTGTCCATTTTACTTCCTGAATAGTTCATCTCCACCAACATCAGTCTAGTTAAGACACCATCATCTTCTGGGTGCCTGTTCATTTCCACTACTAGAATCTAAGTTCTAGATTAGACGGTGGGGACCACGTCTGACTTATCCATCACTGTCTTATTCATCACTGCATAGTAGACACTTAGTAAAGAAATGAATAGGTGAATTTGCTAAGGAAGTGCTGGAGACTAAGAAACAGGTCCTACTCTAAGGAACTGGTAATACAATGGAAGAGACAAGTGTGTAAACAATAGCTCAAAGCAATGTGTCAGCTACTGTAATGGATTAACATATAAATACAGGAGCAAGCAATTTTCCTGTGGGGTAAGGAAACAGGCTGGAAGGTCCAGAGAAGCTAAAAAAGGAGATGCCATAAAGTAGAACATTAGCAGATAAGTGGAAATTTGCAGGTAGGGAACTTTGTAGGAAAAAGATGCAATCTTTTAAAAGCAAGGCATGACATATCAAAGTGACAAAGAAAATCTGCTATGGATTATAAAGTGGAGAAGGGTTAAGAAGGGACTGGAGGTGAGCCTGGAAAATAGGTAGCCATCAGGTTATTAAAACCTTTGAACAACATGCCAAAGAGTTTGGTCTCAATGTTATGGACAATGGGGAGCCATCAAGGTTTTGGACAGGACAAAGAAATGATCATATCAGACCTGAGACACAGGAATAATATTCTGATGTCAGTGTAGTGGTTTAATTGAAGGCAAAAGAGGGTGGGAGCAGGGAGGATATTTGAGAACATAGTATCAGAACACATGTTAAAGGTAGTAAATTCTGGGGGCTGGCCCCGTGGCGTAGTGATTAAGTGCGCGCACTCTGCTGCTTGCGGCCCGGGGTTCGGATCCCAGGCGCACACCAACGCACCACCTGTCAGGCCATGCTGTGGTGGCGTCCCACATAAAGTGGAGGAAGATGGGCACGGATGTTAGCTCAGGGCCAGTCTTCCTCAGCAAAAAGAGGAGGATTGGCATTGGATGTTAGCTCCGGGCTGATCTTCCTCACACACACACACACAAAAAAGGTGACAAATTCCGTTCTAGAACAGTTCCAACAAGGATGAGATGCATGAGATGGCTGCAAGGGAACTATCAGAAGTAGAATCAAAAGCAAGTAGAGAGACAGGAGCTAAGGAGCTAGATTTCTATCTTGGGCAACCAGACAAGGATGCCACTAACCAAGAAAGGAAAGACACAAGTAGCAGGCTAGAGAGGGAAGATAATGAGAATTCAGGCCCCTTGTAAATGCTTTGTGAAATGTCTGATGAGACAGCAGCATCAGCACAGAGGAGAGGTGGCGCTTGAGAAGCCAGATTATGAGGTGGGTGCTCCACAGACAGGGACCTGTATTAGGCTCTGATTTAAGGCTGAGCTTTGGTCCAGGTGAGTATTACTGGTCAGAGGAAGCTCAAACTCCCCTCCTCTCTTCTAACTTGAATCTTGATTCCCTTCTAAAGACCAGACTGTGTGGGGAAAAAAAATAGTTATGGAAACTCTCTAGCTCCTTTACCCTTGAGGTTTCCCTCACTGGTTCTGTTTCAAAAGCAGTTGGTCTTACAGACCTGAGGAGTTGAAGGCTCCTAGGCCTTGAGAGGTTTCTGTATGGGAAGGCTACAGCACACACATGGCCCCAAGTAAGGTTGTTATAAGAAATAATTCCCAAACCCCAAGGCAATATCCCTCTCTAGAAATGAGTTGGCTCTGATATTCAATTTCTGTATTTCTTTGCCTTTTTAAGATATTTCCTCAATATTTTGCCATTTCAGGACAAGATCATGACACATGCAGAAATGAGGTACAACTTGGCAAGGATGATTAAATGTGACCATTAAGACACTGTCACACTTGACTATAGTCAGCAGTTTTCTTCCTGATGAGTCACAGTAACAGTGACTTGCTGATTTTGCACAGCTGTGGTATGTCCCAGGTGACTTAACACATGCACCTGGAAGCACAGAGGCCACAGGAAAAGGTCGCCTGGGTTATGTGGAGCCCTTGCAATCAATCATGAAAATTCGCTGCCTAGAAACATGTTAATTGTATTTTCATTTTACTATATATGATGAATTTACCTTATAAAATATGTTACATAAAACTGTGACACAGGATCCTCTGGTCACTAGCTTTTAAATAGCATTACTAGGGCCGGCCCCATGGCTTAGCAGTTAAGTGCGCGCGCTCCGCTACTGGCGGCCCGGGTTCGGATCCCGGGCGCGCACCGAGACACCGCTTCTCCAGCCATGCTGAGGCCGCGTCCCACACACAGCAACTAGAAGAACGTGCAACTATGACGTACAACTATCTACTGGGGCTTTGGGGGGGGGAGGGAGGAGGAGGAGGATTGGCAATAGATGTTAGCTCAGAGCCAGTCTTCCTCAGCAAAAAGAGGAGGATTAGCATGGATGTTAGCTCAGGGCTGATCTTCCTCACAAAAAAAAAAAAAAAAAAGTAAAGAAAAAGTAAATAGCATTACTAAATTTAAAAAAATTAAAATATGTGCCAATATCCTTTCAACAGATAGTATTTTAAAAAACACTAATTTAAATTTAAATTAGTATATTTCAATGTAATTAACAAATTCTTCTATAAGAATTTATTTCTGAGAGATATAGCACTTCATACATGAGTATGCACATAAAGATATATATTTTTATCAGAATCATGAAAAATCATACAGAGCAAAACACTGAATTTCCAGGTGTATCCATCCTTAGCCAATGTCATCTTTAATACATAAATATCAAGAAGAAAGACTGTTTAAATAAATAGATATAGTTGTTAAGTCTGAAATTGCTATGTCTGACAAAAATATTAGGGTATCACATAACGATACATTCACAGTTTTCAAAAGGTTATGGTTAACTTTTTTGTTTTTTGCAGATTATCATTATACTCTTTATATGCTTTAAGGAGATGATGGCTTAAATGAAATTCTTACGGATTTCAATTACCTGAAAATGTAAATGTTAATTTAAAACAAACCACACACGTAAAATCACATCGTTCATAATAAAGCAGATTTTTTTCCTCATTTTTGATGCAGATGGATTCACCTCAATAAAAAAGTTGGAAAAAAATTTAAATATAGATATATGCAGATTAAATTTCTGGACACAACCAAATGGTGTAGCTATAAAGGAAAAAAACAACAAAAACATAAGGTGACAATGTAATTATTATAACTTAAATAACAGCCACAATCAGATGACCTAAGTCAAATAATTTGTTTTGGGATCAGAATTATATTATCCCAATTATAGATTTACAATTACTAAAATCACTGCTAACTTTGTTACATGTGGGTAGGGTCTATGGTATACTGAATATTTCAACATAATGAAATAAACAGTTTACAATTATCCAATGTTTATATTTTTAAATTAAACATATAAATGGAAAAAACATTTACAGGACCAGGCTGTGGCTGGCTGGAAATTATGTCCACAAATTCCTCCCATCTAGGTCAGCACACCCTTTGCAATGTTACTCTGCGGCTCCTCCTATCAGGATGTGGAGCTGATTTCCCCACTCCTTGAATCTGTGCTGGCTTTGAGACTTGCAGTGTAGCTGAAGGGATTATATGCGACTTCTGAGGCTGGGCCATAAAGGGCCTTGAGGTTCCATTTTGGAGCTCTGCCCTGAGATCTCCACACAAGGAATCTGTTCTAGCATCCTAGAGGAAATAAGTCGTTTGGAGGAGGACTGAGACACCCCAGTGAGAACCAGCACCAACTGATAGCCCTGTTGATGCTCCAGCTGAACTCTGCCAAATACATAAGCCCAGGCACAGCCAGCAGAGGACACACCTAGCCCACCCACAGGAACATGAGAAACCGTAACCTGAAACTGCTTCAAGCCACTAAGTTTTGGTAGTGGTTAGCAAAGGCTAACTGAAACAGAATTGCTACTGGGAGTGTAGTGCTGCTTCAACAAAAATCTAAAACACGTGGCGTCAACCTTGGAACCAGGTGAGGAAGAAGGCTGGAAGGACACCGAGAGACTGTCAGTAGAGGCTGACAGAACAGTTTGGGAACTGCTATCAGAGGTTAGAGGAAGAGCCACACGGTTATACAATCTGTAATCGGCAGTAACTTGTGCTTGCATATCTGGCTGGAGAGATTTCCCTGCAGACTGCTGAAAGTGTCCATTGGCTTCTTTTAGCTGCATATGATAAGGTACTGGAAGAGAGCGAGATGAACCAAAGAAGGAACTATTTGGTCTGCAAGCAGAATTTAGAGGAAACATAGAGGGCCTATGATGTGGTGGATTGGAAAATATGACAGTTTGTCATTCCCAGTCTCTCCTGGAAAAAGATTTGCCAAGTAAAAAATTGATTCAAGGTAACAATAAGTGAGGAAGATTGGCCCTGAGCTAACATCTGTGCCCATCTTCCTCTATTTTGTATGTGGGTTGCTGCCTCAGAATGGCTGATGAGTGGTGTAGATCTGTGCCAGGGATCTGAACCCATGAACCTGGGCTGCCAAAGTGGAGCGTGCTGACCCAGCCACTACGCCACGAGGCCGGCCCCTATTCCTTGTTTTTTTGCTAAGAAGTGGCACATATTTGTGCCTAACAGTTTTCTTAGTCTTCTTCCTAGCCATGAGAAGTTGTGGTTCCCAAGTCCTCTCTTCATTTTGAACTGTCGTGTTCCTTTGGTTCAAACTCGTGGTGTTTTTGCTTAACAAACTTGTTGGCATCCTAAAAATATGCTTGGAGTTTATTCTGTGCCCCCAAAACCCCAAGTTTGAAGCAAACTTTGCACCACATGTGAGGCTGCTACAGGCAACGCCCTTAAGATTCTTGGAATCTGATTTGTCAATTGAGAAGGTCAAGTAGGCACCACCTTAAATCTTTCTGAGTTCTTAACTAAAAAAAAAAAAGAAAAAAGAAATCAAGGACTATCCCTCACCCCTGGATTAAAGGAACTGGCCGAGTGTCCCGGCTGGATTTTGGAATTACTTCAGACCATCACTGCTATCTTATTTCCATCCTTCCCTTCTTTGAACAGAAGCATGTATTGCCACGGCCCTGCCCCTGTCTCATCATCACAAGTTGGGTGAATGGGGAGCAGGAACTTCTCGTTTTAGTTTACAGGCCTGGGGATGGAGAGGAGTTACACCCGAGGGGCCTCATCTGTATCTGGCCCAGATGCAGATCACATAATACTGGACTGGGAGCTTGATGCCATAATTGGATGAGACTTTTGATGTCTTGAGAGAAGAGGAGTGTATTTTGATGCAAAAAGAATATAAATAATAGTGACCAGAGGACAAATTTTAAATTACGGCTACAAAATCTTCCCATCCCGATATGCATCTTCCTTTGCAACATGACTCTGTCTTTCCTCTCATTGAGAGGTAGAATTGATTTTCCCTCTCCTTGAATCTGATCTTGTTGTACTTGCTTTGATCAATAACACAGCAGAAACAATTTTATGTCATCTGATTCTAGGCCTTAAGAAGTCTTGCAACTTTTAGCTGTCTTGGACCACTGTCATAGAATCACGACATAAGGAAAGCAGTCTGTATTGGAGAACTGAGATGCCCTATCCGATAGCCAGAACCAACTGCCAGACACGTGGATAAGGTCACCTTGAACCTTCTAGCTCAGCCAACCCTGCAGAGGAACTCAGCCCAAGTGAAGCTAGCAAACTAAGACCTGTCTAAGGCTTTAAGTTTGGTCCATCTGTTACCGCCTCTCTCCCACACTCCCATACATACCTGATAACAAATTTCTCCTGGGAAGAAAGCATTTTCTCCATTGTTGTATCACTTGAGGCTGACACACTGTCTGGCGCATTGTCTTATATATGTGTCCTTAGAAAACCATCAATATTTAACTGTGAACTAACCAGCCAATCCACAGATCATGAGAAATGATGAATCGTGATTGTTTTAAGCCACAAAGTTTTGCAGTGATTTGTTACACAGCAAGGGCTAACTGAACAAAGGCATTTACTTGTGTGACAGATGCACAAACACATACACACATGTGTGTGTGTATAATCCTCCTTCTCCTCCTCCTTCACTCTGCCTTCTACAATGGAATGGTTCTAGGCTTGCTTGGTTGGGTCCATCTCCTGGGCCTTTGACGTTCTGATCAGATGAGCAATGGAGAAAAAAGTGGCAAGGAGCAAGAGCATCCAAAGTTACTCAGCGTAAGTTTGAGCACAGATTAAAGGGAGAGGACCTGGGGGGAGGGGGGCAACAGAAGACCAACAGCTATTGGAGGAGTGGGCTTGAGGAAAATGATGAGCAAAGAGAATTTTTAGGGAGTTTTGCCTATGTTAGATGCTCTAATCACTGCTTCTATTTTTTTTTTCAAGAAAATATCAGTAAAGACACATGCTTTTAAGATTTTTGGAATTGGAATTATATTTCTTTTATGTATAAAATCAGTGACTAGATTAAAAGAGCCCAGTTTCATTAAAGTTACATTTGCAAATTTTAGTGCCATCTCACTTTAAATCTAAGGCACAAAGGACGAGAAGAATATAATTATCTCAGTTTCCAATTTAGAGTTTCTCGACCTCAACACTATTGACATTTGGGGCAGGATACTTCTTTGTTATGAGAGGCTGTCCTACACATTATAGGCTGTTCAGCAGCATCCCTAGCCTCTACCCACTAGATGCCAGTAGCATCCTGCTCTCTCCCTGCCTGACAATTGTGACAATCAAGAATGTCTCCAGACACTGCCAAATTTCTGCTGGGGAAAAATTACCCTAGTCAAGAATCACTGGCCTAAGCTATGTCCCTTGCATCTATGTAAGATGATGAGAATAAATTGCTATGAACTTTTGAAAAAACATATATATGTTTCATTTGAATTATTATTGTCCAATTAACTACCCTAAAAAGTCATTATCGTAGTTGGTTATTGCTATAGTTTATATATTTATTTAGGCAGAAATCCTTTACCCTGAACTATATCTATTTAAGAAGTGCCAAAATATGGTAAGTCTAGGACCTTTGCTGAAAGATTATATAGAAACTACATAATTTTTCCTACATGAATAAATATCCTATGATGTCTGAGATACTCTGTCATTCAAATCCGGAAAGTTAGGTCTTATGTGGCGGGGAATGGATGGGGAGTGGGTGGGTAGGGAGAGGGTGTGTATATCCTGATATTGTGTTTGGTTCATTTTACTGTTCTAAACTTTTTTAACAATTTTTTCAGAACTGTAAAACAAAACAAAACAAAAAATAGCTGATTGGCTTCAGTTGGTTATTGTTAGTTAGAAATATAATCTGAACCATTTATTGTAATATTTTAATTTTATCACTACTAGACCAGGAAAAGCATATAGCATATGTCAGTCAGCCAAATATTAAAAATTATTTAAATATTTAGAGAATTTTAATGTATTTTTTTGGGAAGCCATTAAATATGGCTGGTTTTCTAAGGACACATTTATCAGACAATGTGCCAGGCAGTGGCCCAGGCAGTGGGTTAGTCTCTCGGAAAATAATGATGGGGAAAATGCTTTCTTCCCGGGAGGAATTTTAATCAGGTGTGTACGGGGGTGTGGGAGGAAGTAGGTAACAGACCATCAGCCTTGAACCCTTAAATAGGCCTCAATTTCATAAATTTTTAATAAAATCATTTGGTGGGAAAACAAACTCACCTGAATTGAGAAGAAGCTGTTTACAGTCTTTCTTTATCCCACTCAATGTGAAAATTCATACTTTTCTATGATTATAAAGTGCCACCATAGTCCCTGGTTGGGGGTGATACATAATATGTGGTATGTGAACCACATTAGATTCCTAAAATCCAAAAGATTCCGAATTTAAAAACAAAGCGGGCACACTTAGACTTTTGCATAAAGCATCACGCGTACAATTTAGAAGTACAATGTTAGAGAAGTGTCCTGCAGAAGAGTAATAACCATTTAGAGAAGAGAAGTAATCAATATAACGAGAGAGTGAAAACAGCACAGTACATTATGGCAATTCATACCGGTGGCTAGAAACTGGAATAAAGACTAGAGACTTCTAGAACCATGGCCAGAATTTAGGAAATCTGACTCCTATTCTAATCTGATTTGTCCCAGATTCATTTGCTGATGATTTGATCACTTATTTAATAAATGTCGCTGGGCCCCTCCTGTGTGCCAGCACCCCGCTCTGACTAGCTGTGGATGCGATCTCAGAGGAAGGATGTGGTTCTTCAGTCCAGGAGGGAGGACAGGAATCAGAAAGAAGTACATCACAGCCTGTTCTGTACATGCAGCAAAAAGTAAGAAGAAACAGTGACATGGAATACGTGAGTGGATAAAAAAAGACCACAGTTATGAAATTAAAGGCAACTTGAACATGGAAAAAATGAAAGCCACCCCCTACCGTTTGCTAGGAGAGGAACTGGGGGAAAATGCTGCTTCGACATCTAAGGTTTTTCCTGATAAATTACGTACAAAGGCACATGTTAAAGACAGAGTGAGGACAACTCCTCTCCTTGATGAAGCATTATTTCCAATTAGAGAGCATGGAAGCCTTTAGAAGAGCTTCAAGCCAGGATTGGATGACCTTGCCACATGTAGCTCCCTATTATAGAAAGTGGCGTGTCTCCTGGTTTTGCAAGAAAGCTGCCACAACTTTGAAATCTTTTCCTGTTGTGAGCATTTAGCAAGATCAGTGCAGCAGAAAGAAAGTGGGTATTGGAAATCTCCTGAAATACCATCTTCAGACAACCACTTTATTTTAATACTAAATTGTACTTCAATACTAGTGTTTCATTCAATTAAAATACAATGTTTTATTTTGGGGAAGGGAGAGAGGAGAGAGTAGTTGATCAGTGTTCAAATATTTTATATCCAATATTTAGCCTGGCTTTCTAAAAACCTATAGTTCTCCCAAATAAATATGATTTTCCCCAGCTAGTGCCTTCAAAGTCTGGTTGTTTTTGTTTTTTTCATTGAATTACTGTCTTAAGTAGGTTTAGGATTATAACCCGACATTTTGAGATTTTGTATTTTTAATTACTGCTAATATTATCTCTTATTCTCACCCTGTGATCTAAATTTTCGTTTTCTCTCTTTGTATATTATTTATATCAATATCCAAGCACAAATATAATAATTTGACACCATTTCATTTATCTTTTATTTTATACTGCATGTCTTCTTACGAAGATGTAAAGACAGCTACAGTTTTAACACTGAAATTCCTAAATTTGAAATCGTGATGAAATGATAAAAACGAGCTGAAAAGACTAAAACTGAAAAATAAGATCAAATCACAGAGTTTGAGGAGAGATGCTGGAAATTCCAAACTCAAACAAATTCAACCCCAGCACATAATGTTCAATGAGCCACTCAGAAGACCTGCATTCAGTGTTCAGTCACCCACAGAGCACCAGATGGTGCTGTAGCTTCTGGCTGCTTCAGGACTGGGGTGACACCAGTGACCTTTGTTGTAAAGGAAGATCCACTGGGTCACAGAATCTGTGACCACCACGCCAGTTGCAGGGGCTTCCACAAGAGACAGCAGGTAGTGAGCACCCCAAATGGATTTCTTGGGTGTTAGCCCAACCTCACATGTTCAAGCTGACTTGTAGAATAATATATTATTTATAAGTTTATTTTTAATAATAACTATAATATCTATCATCTATTCAGAAAGTATCACGTGTCAGGCATAATATTGTATACATTAATTATGCACATTACCTAATTTAAACAACCCTCTGAGGAAATACCCTCTCCCCCCACCTAGGTTAATCAATTTGCCTAAGGTGACACAGACACTAAGTGGCAGAGCATGGCTCCGTGTCTCTCCAAAGCCTGTGCCTTCAATCACTTCACTCTACCCTCAAGTCCAAATTGCCCATTGGGGTTTCCAGGATACTTTTATATATATCATCTGATCTTTACCAAACCCCAGAGATAGTCAACACTGATACTATCTCCAACCCACAGATGAAACAATCCAGTTTCTGAATAAAGTGTCCCAGCAAGTAAGTGCCAAGGCCAAACGAAGTCCTTCTGACCCCTTGTCCCCTTCTGGTACCATGTGAGCAACTGTTTGTCTAGAATCTAGCCAATAGATAGAGCACCTTTAAGCTAGGCCATGTACGTTCCACCATCTTGCTGAGCTACAAGCTATAAGAACTTCTCCTCCCCAGTGACGCCATGACCTCCTGTCTTCAGTTCTCCGACCTTTTCATCCTTCATTCTCAGCCCACCTCACCCCTGCTCCAGCACCCTCAACAGAGCAAGAAACAGCATCTAAACAGATGTTGATGAAAGCTCACATACGAATTTGGCTCACATACGAATCCACAGAATGATTTCCCTTCCATGTCTCTATATTTGCATTTACATTTGTATTATCATGTGTCATAGGTCAGGCTAACAGGGAAATAGACTCTAGGAGGAATTTTGTCAGTAGGTGGCTTTGTTCTCAGAAATAACACTTTTAAGGATGTGAAGGAAGCAAGACTGGGCAGAGAGAGATGTTGAACTGAGATGCAATTATGTCTCTGAAGCCGGGATGGTCTTTCAGAGAAAGACCTAAATTGAGGCAAGGGACCAGGACTTTGTCCCCAGGCACTGACCACTCACCGGATATGGGCTGCCCTTGGGCCGAGGACACATCCTGGGGAGGGGCTCAGCTGTGAGCCTTCAGCAGGCAACCCTCTGGGTAGCTGGGAGAATGAGGGCCCCAGAAGTGAAGGGCAGGACCTGGGCTGCACCCCACAGCATGAGCTACACCTGTTACAATGTTAACTACTAAGGCCTGAGAACTGGCTCCTTCCAAATAACAAGGAGAACAGCAGCTCCCATTTGCTGCATGTCATATCAGACATACTGCATACAGAGGGAGACAACATTTGCTCACATTTCTGTTTGAAACCAGAGTCAAACCCTTTACTGCCAGGAGATGCTGCCTTCTCTGTTAATTTTGAAATGCACACTGTTTCCAAGGCCCACTGTTGCACTTTTCTAAGGACTGGATCAGAAGTGTGGCAGCAGAGAGGATAGTGCAAAGAAAGAGAAAGGGCCACACCTTTTATGGGTCAGCCAATTACATGGAGTTCTTCCAATCGTCTCAGACGTCTTAGTCCTTCTACCAGTTTGCATGGTTTCTCACTAATTCTTATGCTTTCTCAATCCAACCAACCAAGCTTAGTTCTGCCTTTCTACCCTCTTGAGTGCCTGCTGACCTAAAGTACCTTTTCTACTTCTCCAACAAGACTCTAGCAACCACTATCTACTCCTGCCCTCTGTCTGGCCTCCACCTGGTCGTCCATCCTATTTGACTCCTTCCCCTGCACATGACTCTACCCTTCCAGCTCTTAAACATCATCAGCCAGGAGCTTTCCACAAATAAGAAACAGGGAATTCACAAGTAATAGCACGTAGGCAGAATCTGGGCCCAGAATGCGTTTTCTTTCACCAGCAACGTTCTGAGAAAACATCTTAATGTGAGGGTTTTTGGTGAGACTTAACATTTCCCAGTTTTCCACAGACCTGTTATTCTCTGTTTTCTTAGACCAGCCACTTCTCAGAGGCAACATGATGAGAAGCCTTAGGAAGAGGTAACAAGCAGAATAAAGACTCTCTCAATTTCAAAAGAAACTATTGTGATTTTTTTGATATGGTTATTTTAATTACATCCTTGGAGAAAAGATATATATAATATATTATGTGACAACTTATATTTTATATTAATTCTAATATATTATACGGTTATTTTAATTATACCCTTGGGGAAGAGATATATATAATATTATATATTGTTATATTACATAAATTATATTACATTATTGCATATATTATATTAATGATATTATATTATATGATTGTTTTAATTATATCCTTGGAGAAAGTAGAAAAGGTCTTCTGTTTACTTTCTCCACCCCAGCCTCAGTATTTTAAACTAGTATAAATTCAAGTAAGTACATTATGTTAACTGAATTATTTCATGGAAACTCAGAACAATTAGAACTAAATAAAAGTTACATGTAATGATGTAAAGATATAAATAAAGGAAACACATATAGTTTGATAAATATACATAAAAATATAAGATTTTGGTGTCTTTATATACAACCACCCACCAGATTCCAAATTTCAATTGGCTATAATAATGGATGGTACGTTTTCTATAAAACTTTGGAAATCACCAGAGCCTATATCAAAAGCAAGCTTGTTATCAGTATTTTCCATGTAGCCAAACACCAGCATGAGACTTGCTACTGTATCTACATTTGTTTCCTTGGTAAGGAAAATGGTTCAGCTACCTAATCATGTTTTGAGAGTCATCACTGAAGAAAAATTGTTGAGACGCCAGAAGCCAACTAGAGTGCTATCTGGTTACCATCCTCTCTCTAAATATAGTGGTAAGGAGGTGAAAATTCTGAGTCATCCCCACGTTTTACAAGACATCTGAAAACAATAACATTAAAGATCAGATGAAACATTTCCACTATATTCACATAAAAATACGAAATGAATTAATGTACTTAAAAATTAGTATTTAAAAACAATAATAGTGGAAGTAAAAAAAAATTAAGTCATTAACAGACTATGACAAATTTTTGATCTGAGAATCCAGCTTCAAGAGTATTTTTGTTCATTAATTTGAGGAAGATATTCAGCTCTGTCATAAGTGGCAGACATTTATGCACTGATGCCTTAAGTATTAGAAAACATTTCTTAAAATATCTAGATATAAATCATCTAAATTTCTGTTTTAAAATTTGTCTTTTATCTTATCTTAGCATTCCTAGTAAATTTTCACTTTTCAAGCTTTCATTATAAATACTGGCTTTAGGTTTTCCAAAATCATGAGCATAAATGGATACGCTCTATTTCACTTCCATTAGTGTTTGATTCAGATAAAATAGAAAGACAAAATTTGAAACTTAGAGTTGTTTGAAAACCTACTCTGTGTGATCCCAATTTTGTTGTTCCTGGAATTATATTAGAAGAAAAAGTACACAAACGCACACACACACACACGCACGGAGACAATAACAACAAAAGTACCTTTTATCTCACCAGGAGTCTTGAAGTTTGTTTTTATCATATTCCACCTATGGTAGTGACTTTTGGAAGTTGTCCTAATTCATTCAATATCTAAACCAAACACAGCTTTCACCAAGGGAACTTCCAACTCTCCCAGCACATTCTCCTTAAAATATCCCTATAGCAACACCTCTATGAAAGCATATTATCCTCTCTCATTCTTTAGCCTTACCCCTTGCTTACCGAGCAAATGCACTGCTCCCCCGTGCCAGCGTTTCTACAAAGACAGTTTCACATCAATTTATAAGAAGTGCTTCAGATGCATTTTCAGGAGGAAAAAAATGACACCTTTTCAGTCAATATTTAGGAATTCAGGCATTCTTATTGCATTAAAATATTAATAAACTTTAATGAATTTCTTTTGGTTGAAAAAAATCATTCAAACAATTAAAATTTCCAAGTTGTAACCTTAGATATGTATGTAAAGTTTTAATTTTAGAATTTGGGAGAAAGAAACTAAATGAATCCTTTGTTGACCAATATTACAATGGCATTTAATTTCTCATATTCATATTTACAGAAGAGATAACCTTGTTTATTTCTAATATGTTCTTTGAACTTGCTGGAAATTTTTCCAAATATCTAATATTGTGACACACACATTAAAAATTATAATTACCATATTAGAAATACACATTATAACAAGTTGTCAGGGGAATCACACTGCTTTTTAAAAATATATATGCATACAATATTGGAGAGGGTTTACATTATTTAAAGACATAAAATATCAGCTAAAGTAAAGCCATACAAAAAGCAAACAAATATAGGTGCAAAAATCCATAAAGAGTACTTAAAAAGTTCACTTTAACACTAGATTCTCAAGCAAGAAATGTTTACAGATTTGTGGGTCTTTCCAATCTAGAATAAAATAATTCCTTGACCTGGGATTTCAAGGCAAAATAGAAATCAGCTGTAGCTCATGTAACTCATGCTTGTTAAAATGACACCACAACAAAATTAGGAATGGAATGTTTTCATTTTCCTACCCCATTTAGAGTGAGGAATGTTTATTGTGATATAAAATTTGTTAGCCCCCAAAAGTTTGTTTATAAAAAATGTTAACTATTATTACGACTCATAGAAAAAAAGAAACCCTACTTTTCAGTAGAGGCAGAAATGGAATAATTAATTTTCTCAGCAGTAAATTTTGGACTCTGGGAGTACAACAGACTAACTTGGAACCCCAGCATCAACATTTACTGTGAGACCTTAAAAAAGTGACTCAGCCATTTTATGCCTCAGTTGACTCATTTGTAAAATAATAACACAAGCCCCATAGAATCACTGTAAAAATTTAATTAGATATTTTACATAAATGCTTTGCCCAAAGCTTATCACATAGTATTTATTCATCAATAAATATTAGTTAATGTTATACTTGTTTTTACTCTTATTGATTTAAACATGATAGCAACAAATAATTTGTGTTAAGAGAAAAGAATAGACCATTGCTTTCTTTTATTACTTTATTGAATATGCATTTTATTATTACTTTATTGCATTATTTTATTACTTATTGAATATGCATTTAACAAAGGCAAGAAAGCTAAGAAGTTTCTACAAACCAGGAGAAAGTTGATATTTATGTAGATGGCTCCTTTTGTCCCCATCTGCTTCCTAACACTAAGAATTATGGCTTCATGTAAAATTTAAGACAGTCCAGCATACACTTACTGAGCAAATCTGAGCCACTAGATTTAATTTATCTTGACATGTTCAGGGCTAGCAAGTAAGTTAATTAACTATTGGGATAAAGTAATCCTCAAGCCTTGAGAGCAGGGCCCAGCATCTACTACTCACCCCTAAGGGTTAGCTGGCCCGTCCCCCAGTAAGGCACGTGCAGCCAGGAAAATCAGTGCAAAGTATGGACTTAATAGTACTCCTCTGTGTTTACTGGCACTGTTTTTTTAGCCTCTATTACTTGCTATGTCCCTTCCAACGCACTACCAATATTTTCAACATTGAATCTTCAACCTCAGTATTCTTGAAGTGCTCACTCAAGACCCAGGAGACAGTCAAAACTTGCTAATCTTTCTATCGCGTTAAAATCTCCACTTATTCAAACACTTCCCTTGCTGAAAGAAAAAATATCTCCAAGGAAGGGCATATTTCTAAGAAAAGGAAGAAAAGAAGTAAGGCAGAGATGATATACAATGGATTTACAAATAGGATGTGTTATCCTTTCAAATTTCTCATTTAAGCCTTATTTCCATTCCATAAGCAGCTACTCAATGTTAAGGGCAAGGAACTGTGAGGATGAAAAGTTAGATTAAACAGAGTTTGTAGTCCTAAAGGAGTACCGAGTTCCTTGATTGACTTTAAGAAAGATTTATTGGACATAAATTCTGTGTAAGCGCTGCCTAGGTATATTGACGATTTTGGGGGGCGGGGCAAAGGTGAGCAGGGAGAAAGAGGAAGAATATACAGATCCTAAAATGAACCTCTTTGTAAACTTAGTTCCTTTACATCCTTATAAAGTATTTTTTCCCCTCCAACAGTACAGCTCTATGTGTGTGTGTGTGTGTGTGTGTGTGTGTGTGTTAGGGGAAGAATAATCAGCCAAATATAGCAGCCTCAGTTTTGTTTTATTGCTCTGAAAAGTTGAACCTGTGGTTTACGTGGGAACCGACAGTTAATCATCTCACCCCATTGGGATTAGAAAAAAGGGTGACAAGGAGAGACACGGGCAAGAGGAAGATGCTGGCTTGTTTGAGAAGAACGTGTTCTCTCTCCTCAAACTGGAGCAAGCAACCAGCATGACCTTCCCTTTTATTCACAGTTTGCACTGTCAAGGGCAATGCTGTTTCTTTTTGGGAAGAAACAATACCAACATGGAGACAAAAATATCCACATTAAAAAGTAGCAACAACAGAGAAGTGTGACAGGAAGGAGGTGCAGAGGGGACACAGGGTGACACAAGAGCAGCAAAAGATAGATTTGGGGCAATTTTAGTCCAATCCACCACCTTTCAAGTTATATTAAAAGCATGGTTAAAATAGCATTTTTGGCAGTCCATCTCAAAGGCACTGTACTCTAGGATAAGGCTTAGTGGAATTATCAAAAGGGTGTGGATGCCAAATGGACATCAGGCAGGAAGAGAAACCACAGGTTTGCTTGCAGCAAGATGACTTTGCAGGATCACGCCATGTAGAGCTTGGCCTGACTCAAATATTAATTTCACAAACAACTAGTTATAACAGTGACTCTCATCATTTAAAGATATAATCTCAGTGGCAGAAAAACAATCCACAAACTCTTAGCTTTTTGTGGCTCTGTGAAGTGCCCTTTGGTGTCCTACATATTATTTTAAACATTAACCAAATGCTAACTCTTCAGCCATGAAACAGATTTTCCTTTCTCACAATAGTATAAAACTGTACATTCTTTTGTTTTCCTAACCTACACAACTCATATTTTTTTCTTTAATAGCAAAGATCCTTATCAGTAGATTGATCTACAAGCCTATAGTGAAGTATACATAACAGATTATTTGAATGCTTCTATTGAATTCTTTGTCTACATTTCTACCTTTCCCTGAAGCAAAGGCAACCAAGAAGAATAAAAGAATATTTTTCTTCTGTCACAATGCCTTTAGTCTGAAACTCTCCTGCTATCCAACGCCAAATAGTTATTGTAACAGCTAGCTTGCATTTATAGATATTTCTGCAAAATCCAAGAAGATAGTGATCTTTATTAAGTTGTCAAAAAGCTGCTTCTTATCTGCTTTCTGGAAAAAATGAGAAAGATCTGACTCCTTTATGAAGATAATCATAGTTATAAAAAAGAAACATAATGACGAGGGGAGCAGGGGGCTCGCCCTACCAAATATTAAAATACAATAAAAAGCTAAACTAATTAAAACAGTGTCATAACAGAGAAGGAGCAAACCACAGAATGGAATGGAATACGTAGTCCTGAAAGAGACTCTAGTCTATTTAAACAAAAATGAGAAAGATTATTTAATGAATGGTTTAGGGAAAACTAGAAGGCAAATTAAAACAGAAAAAATCAATTTGGAGACTCACTCCGCACCAAAATAAATTCCAGATGGGTTAGAGAATTAAAGTAAATAAACTAACTATAACAACTACCTGAAAATATGGTAAATATCTATGTTTATTAGATGAAGAAAGAGATTTTAGGCCTAAAAGTAGCAGAAGAGGGATAGATTTCATTGCATAAAAATTAAAAATGCACACTCAACAAATTGTGAACATAATTAATGGCAAAGAAAATATGAGGAAAATATTTGCCAAAAATCTAATAGTTAAAATTTTAAGCAAAATCAATGAGAAAAAGCTTAAGGCTTATTACACTGTTAAGCAAAGAGATGAACCAGCAATTCACAAAATGGCTTTGAAAATATGTGAAACAAGGTTTGAGATTATTAAAATAAAAAGTGGAGATTAAAACAATGAGATGAGCATAAATTCCAGGGGTAATTTTTAAACAAAAAGATTTTGAGCTTCAAAAAGCTCTTGTTATTGAAAGTCAATATTGTCAATTATTATAATGAAGATTAAACAACATTAATAAACTAGCTATTTATTTCCCATGGCCTCAATATTATGATAGATCAGTGGTTCTCAAAGTGCCTGGATCAGCATCACCTGGGATCTTGTTAGAAATGTAAATTCCCCAGCCCCAGCTCAGACCTACAGAAAGATCAGCAACCTGGTTTAACAAGACCCCCAGTGAGTCTTACGCACAATCAAGTGTAGGAATCACCATATAGATCATAGGATGTATAAAACCCTGTGGCATAGTGGTTAATAGCACGCATCCCAAATGCCTAGGTTTAAGCTCCCGTTCCACCTCTTGGGCAGGCTACTCAGACTCTATCCTTCAGTTTCCTCATCTGTAAAATGGGGATAATAATGACACTGGCCTCATAAGGTTGTTAGGAGGATAACATGAGTTAATATCAGAAAAGCACACGAAACAGTGCTTAGTATATAGTTTAGCCATACTGTTAAACAAAAATAAAAGCTAACATTTAAAAAGGGGAAAGATTGCATTAAAAGTTTTTTAAAATAATCAATAATTACGCTGTCAAAAATCAGTCAATTTGCATATCTGTACTAGAACAGTAGGTAAGTAAGCAGCTGTAGGAATGATGGGAAGAATAGGAGAGAAGAAGAAAAAAGAATAGACGTGGGCTGCATTCGAGATATTCTCAAATACTCTGGCAATCAAGGGCCACACGTAATTAATCCAGGGATCTTCTCGGAGATAACCCTGGAAATGTGAATTCTTGTGCTCAGCCTAAAACACTTTGGTAATATAAAACTCCTCTCTTTGACGGTAAAGATGTGTGTTTGATTTTCTATGCTAATAAAGTAGATGTGGAAACATGGCTTGAGGCCATACTTTGATGAAATAAATAACCCTTTATTAATTTACCAGTGATCCACGTATGATCTTAGCCTGTCATCACGACGTGTTCTTAGTGATTTCAGTCTAATCGTCGTTCTTCCAATTTCTGATTTAGTAACCGAAATAATTTAAAAACAAAAAGTGCAAGTCTAGTAATTATTTCAGTGTTGTCTAGATCCTGACAACTCCACTGAATTCTTTAATTATTTAGTTGTTAATAATAACAAAATAAATTATCATGAAGTAACAGCAAAATAAATGAAAAACACAATCTGATATTTTCTTTCTATTTTGAACCACTCTTGTTCAAGACTAAGCAAGATAATATACAGGTTAAATTAATACTTCCCCTATATTGTGTAAGTATTTGATTGTCTAAAATATTAAAATATCTTTTGACATGCTTTCAAAAATTTTTTGAGGGCCGGCCTGGTGGCTTAGCGGTTAAGTGCGCACGCTCCGCTGCTGGCGGCCTGGGTTCGGATCCCGGGCGCGCACAGATGCACCACTTCTCCCGCCATGCTGAGGCCTCGTCCCACATACAGCAACTAGAAGGATGTGCAGCTATGACATACAACTATCTACTGGGGCTTTGGGGGGAAAAAAATAAATAAATAAAATTATTTAAAAAAAACAATTTTTTTTGAGTATCTGCCTATAAAACGTTTACTCTATCATGTTCCAAACATATGCTCTTCCCTCTCTGTGTAGGATTTTCAGCTTCTTGCATGTGAACAGAATAACCAGGAAGTTACCTGTGCCTTTGTGGTCAGAAAGATGGGGAAGTCCCTAAGGCCCATGAAAAACAAAGAGTTTGTTGAAGAACAAAGTGGTCAACTTGAACCCTTTAGTGAGGCCCAGCCTTGTCGTCACTAGGGACAGGAATTACCGAGGCCATCTTGAATCTTTAGATCTCCTCACGCCACAACCCAATGGAGGAATGTCACTGGGTCCTTCTCATCTTTCACCCCCCAAAATATAAGATGGGTGGTATGCTCCACCTGTTCCCGCCAGGAAGTCAGGCTAGCAGACTGTCTAATAATTGCTCCCACAATCAGAAGCAATTGAAACAAGGGGATTTGTTTCCTACAGATTCATAAAGAGCACTATCTAGGGAGGTTCAGTCCCTAGTTTCACGGCAAGAAATCTTTCCTCTGTTGCCCACATCACTGAAAAGAAAAAAAAAAAACTCCTGCCCACAGCAGTGTGGAGATTGTCAGTACGTGAGCACCTGCCCAGGAGACTCGCCCTAACCTGGCCCAGAATCGCAGGATCCGTGGGAGACCCCTCTGCCCAGTCTCGGGGAGGAACACTGGGAGATTCACCCCCTTGGTTGGAAACCTAAGAGAAGGGAAGGGACTCGGCTCGGAAATCAAATTGTTTCTCTAATATGATTCTTCATCTGGTCTTTTTTGACCCGTGTAGGAATACGGAGATTTTTTTCAATTGACCGTTTATCTCGGTGACCTAGTTTCAGGCTATTTAACCAGTAAACTTTACCTCACAGTGTGTTCAGTTCTGAGGTTCCTTTTACCCCATTGTAATGGAAATGCTGGTGTTCTGTCTTCTGAGATTGCTTAAGAACTGGAAACATGGACCCATTACCAGTCTTGCTTTTTAAACAACAGCCTTGGCAATGAGCTGTAACTGAGAACTGGCACTTCAGAAATGAAAATCAAGAGAAGAACGGAAAACACATTGTGGAGAAACAAAAAAGATCCAAGGAATCCTTAATAAATAAAGCATGTATGTGCGTGTATGAATCCCGTACCACCCGAAAGTTAGAGCTACACACATACAGTCCTTTAGAGACAGTTCATAATGGCTGCAGGATGAAGGGGAGGATGTATATTTAATTTATATATGTATATACTTTTTTACCCTAACAAGAGAAGGAAAGGAACATGCATGTTACTTTCTTATGAAAAACAGTGCCATTCAACTTGTTTGCAAAATTTGACTGTAAAGTGCCCACAAGGAGGGAAGAAGGAAAATGGGTCTTAGAAACAAAACTGTCTCACTATAGGTGTATTTATATTGGACCAATTACTATGACAGAAGGGACATCTTCTCTGGTAGGGAGAATATCAGCCTTTTATTTTCTTAATTTAAAAAGGAGAGAGTAACATGTAACAACTTACTTTCAAATTGTTTCCTGCTTACTTGCTAAGTGCAATTAACTTGTTATTTTTAATGGATTTTTAAAAATTTTAATGCTACTTTGTGCTTCATCAAGAAATTTCACAATGCCCTTGTGAAGAGATAATCATATTTCTAAGTACAATGACAAAACTCTTTCCAGCTGCTTCCTGAATAAAGGAGGGAGGGCAGCTTCGAAACCACAATCTTGGACCAGCCTTTGCCTTAAGCATGTGAGAAGGCAGTGGAAATCTATATTTTTAAAAATAAAATGTCTACACCTTTAATGACATTCCTTAAGGTGTCTGGATGATCATTGTCATTACACAATATTTAGCATTTTACTGTAATGGGTGTGACAACCAAGGTAATTTTTACTACAATCCATGTAAACTGAAACTTCTACAAACTAAAGTATGTTTATAGTTCTTGCAATTTTGTCAATTGATGCCCAATTCATCTCACTACCCTGGTTAAACGACAAGGCTATTATTATACGTATCCAAAATGCACAACAATCTACTTAGCTGTTAGAACAATTCACTTCAGTCTTAGATGTCTTGTACAATGGCTCACTTCATACTCCTTATGGGAAGGGCTTCAAAGCAAATAAACAGAATAAGGAGACTCAAAGAATAATAGAATTCTTGAACTAGAGCACTTTGAATGGTTAGGAAGCAGTTCTGTGATCTGCCCAATGTCACAAAACCAGTTAGCCACGGAAAGTCAGAAATAATGTTTATCTCTGCCACACGCACAAAAGCACTTTCCTCTATATTTGGAAGGATTAACTACAGAAAGGTCTTTCCCTAAGGGCTACTCACTTTCTGCTAGGGGATGAAGAGTCACTTAAAAGGGGAGAGAGCAGAGGTAAGCAGAATTAGTTAATGTCACACCAAAAGCTATAAAATAAAACTACTGGCACGTATTTTGCTCGTTGATGTTTTGCGTTAAATGGGTGATGTGGATTCTTGAGTCCTATGTGTATTCTTGAAATCTACATCAGACTTCCTGAATGAGAATCTGAGACAAGGCTTAGAGGTCTGCTTTGGATAGACTCTTCAAGCAATTATTATCCAAACTGAAGTTGAAAAACCAGTGCTTTAGAGCCTTCAAATATTTGTATGATAATATAATTATGTTAGCTGCTGATAACATTCAAGAGAGCAGTGATATTATATTTCAATATAGTTTAGTCATCAACTGAGATGTCTTTCCATTTTTAGAGCGTGGTGTCATGGGAATAAACATGATCTTTGGAGACAGAATGACCTAAGTTTGTCACCACCAGTACTAGCTGTGTGACCTTGAGCAAGTTTCTTAACCTATCTGAGCATCTAGGTCTAAAATAGAGAAACTAATAACAGCTTCCTCACAGGGTTGCTGGGGAGTTACATGAACTATATATGTGCAAGCCATACAGCCTGGAACATAATAGGCACTTAATCTATGGTAAATTTTATTATTATTATTACCTTCCATCTTAGCAACTTGATGTGAAAAGAACCTCTTTAAAAATATTCAGTTTAAATAAAGTTTCTCTTATAATTCTCGCAGCATTATCAGTAATGTTCTGGGAAACAACTACTGCATAATCTGCCAAATAAGAACAGAGTGGACCTTAACTAATCAACAGACAAGCCCATGCATGCCTTTCTGGTAGCCATTCAGTCAGCTATTACATTGTTCCTGCTGCGGATTTCTTTTTAATATGTACCAACCCATCTTTCTTCACTAATATTAAATCTAATCCGCATTAGCTGTTTGCTTCCTGCAGTTGTTGGTATGTATTCGGATTCTATAGCTATAGGATATATCCAAGATAAATAAAAATTGTTACGCATAAGCAGATCCTCAAGTGGTCCAGAGCAGGCAAAATGACACAGTGCTTACTAATAAGGCTGAGTGACAGGGTGAGCAGTATGGAGCGACGGCTCACAAGTACAGACTGGGAATAACTAATTAATAGGCATTGATGGCAGAAACACTAGCACATACTATAATCTTGATTTTTGAGTCCTCTATGCATACTCTTCAACATTCTCAGATACATATGCAGTCTTATTTTTTTGTTTCAGTAAATCATTTTCCAAGAGTACATTATACTCAGGTTTCTGATGACTAATATTTTGCAACTTGGTGTGTTTACTTCTCTAAACCTAGTCACGTTTCCATCAAAATACCTTACAAGGTAAACGTCCCTAAATTTGTCAGAGGTAAGTAAATAAAGAATCATTACTATGAAAAGGTGGCTCACCCCAAAAGACACAGGTATTTCCAAGTAAGACGATGACACGCAGACCGAAGGGCCTTCAAAGCCTTGGCAAGATACTTTGTGTCACAGCAAGTATAAGAATAGATAGCCAGATTATCGACCTTCCTATTAAAATTAGCTGGAGGAAGTGCGGAAATTATCTTACACTCTCCCAAATTTGGCTGTCAAAAATCAGTGGAAAAATCCAGCTTCGTCTCGGGCTTCCCCAAATCTAATCCCATTTAGTCTAATTGGATTAAAGCAGAGTAGATAACGCCCAAAGCGAGCAGAGGAAATGGAGATTCAACTTGACTTAATGATTGCTCATTAACAAAAGATCTATGGAAAACGGATTGTGAGCCAAAGCAAACATGCTTTACACTAATCATTTTTATACAAAGAGGGCTTTTAAAAAATAAATTGGGGAATACATAAAATGCCAGCTTCTAATTGTTGGACAATCATAATTGTTCATACAAGAGAAAGGGATTTTCTTGTCTTCTCTTTCAATTAAATCAAGCTGTGGACAGTAAGACTGCTCATTGTCACTTGGGCTAGCATTTTTTATTCTTTAGCAAGAATAAAACACGTTGCAAATAGTTCAGTAATAGGAAGATTTTTATTAGGAGCTACAATGAATGCAGGGCCTTAGAGAAGTCACACAGCTAAGCCAGAGGCCATGTTTGCAGGCAGAAATATAGACACTACTGCCATATTCTTAACAAGAGGCCATGCACGCTGCTGCTGGTAAAGAAAATCCACCAAGAACCATGAAAACAACCAAGTCTAAAAATGACATCGTTGTGGTATTTTAAATCATAAAAACATTTTCTCACACTGAAATCTTTCTAACCATTATAATAATTTTTCAGACCAGATTTGTAGCGAAGCACTATATTCACTGTATCATATCTCCCCATCATTACAGACTCGAGTGGGATTTTTTAGCTTTGCAAGCAATATGACAATAAAATAATTTACTTATTTATTATACCATATCTTACCTACTTACAAAAAGGCTGATAGCATCCAATAGGCCTCACTTAGAAAGTGAACACCAGAAACAAACAGTTCTTGGAACAAGCCCCACATCTTCCTTACTTCCCGCATTTTCCTTCCCAGTATGTAATGTAATGTGACACAGTGTTTGTGTGGGTGTGTCCGTGTACATCTGTATTATTTGTAAAGTGTCATTCTTTCTATTAAACATACAAATCTAGATAGCAGAAACAGTGCTTTCCTATCATGGGCAGCAAAATAATAGCAAACTATTTTTCCTTTGTTAATTTCACGAGATGTAAACTTTCATGTTCTTCAATTCCAATATTCTGACTTTGATTTCAAGGTTCCCTACTTTGGAGTTTGAGGCTAGTTAACCCTGGAAAGTCTATAGCCTTGCTTTCTTGCTAACTTTCTTTGCTAAGAATTTTGACCTCTAATTACTATGAATATATCTCTTCTGAATTCACCTAAATAATATTTTAAATCATTGTCACTTGTCTATTCATTTTATTAACATTTTTTAACAGTAAGAGCCACATTTTATTTCCAGGTTATCCACTTAAAAATCTATTAAGTCTTTGGAAACAGATATTAATTTAATATTTTATTTCAGAAGAGACTTGACATCATATGCCTATAACCAATAAATGTAAATCTACAAGTATAGTGATACTTATTATTTTCTGAAAAAGACGACGATATTTCTGGTCCGACATGCTCTTCCAGAACCTTGCCACTACTCCTTTAGGAGGTAGAGACTATTTTCCTTCCCCTTGAAACTGAGTGGGCTTTTGGGCTTCTGTGACAAGTAGGATGTGTCAGAAGTGATGCTGTGTGACTTATGAGGCTGGCTCTTAAACACAAAACAGTTCTGCCTGGGTCTCTCTCTTGGGTCACTTGTCCTGGGAACCCAGCCACCATGTTTTGAGGGTGACCAGGCCACATGGAGAAGCCACATGCAGGTGCTCCAGCTAAATTCTCAGCCAAGAGACAGAATCAGCTGCCAGATGCAGTAGGAGAGCTTTGAGATGATTCCAGCCCCAGCCTTCAAGTCTCCTAACTGAGGACATTGTGGAGCAGAGATATGCCATCCCAAGTGTGGCCTGTCCAAATTCATGATCCACAAAATGTGTGAGCATAATGTAAACGACGGTATTCTGCTATGAAGTTTTTGTAATTAGTTACAGAGCCATAGATAAGCACAATACGTGTGTACTTAGACTTGAGCATGCACAGAAGGCTGTTTGGCATTAAATGCGGGGCATCCATCAACACCAATAATAGTTGCTTGTCTTTTGGCTTTTTACACAATCTGTTACTTTCTCCATTTACCAATTTTTCCCCACTTGGTAAACTTTACTAAAATCTACCCTCGCAGAGCTAGTCACGTGAAAGTATTTAAAAAGTTTTCCTGGGAGGCCTCAGGAAGCACTGATGTGTGAACTGATGTGTGCAAAGAACTGCTTCCCTGAGAATGTCCCCCCCAGTGGCGCTGGCAGCTCATTGAATTCCGGCCACTGGAGCAGGCCAGACCGTGGGTGGATGGCCTGGGTGGGCCACGGATGAGAGGGAATGTGCCGGGACAGGGAAGAGCGTCAGACGGCTCTTCCATCGGCCACAGTGTGCACAACCAGGGCCTCAAACTGATGCCTCCCTGGCCTCTGAGAGACAGGCCGGATCTACGCAGGCGTCTCAGCCTGCAGAGAATGGTGTCACGCCACAAATATTTACTGAACGCGCACTGCGTCCTAAGAGGACCCAGCAGGGACTTCAGGAAAATGACCATGTGAACACAGGTTACTGCATGGTGAGTATGACAGCAGAGATGAGCCTGTCTTTCTGAGCCAATTCTCCAACTCACACACCTTTGATTACTTCCTTTCCTTCTATCCTCAGGCCACTCCCATTCCAGTTTTAGTTCAAACACCTCTGAACTCTTCCTCGATGTTTCTTAAAGGGTACATAGTGCTCCACCAGCCGAAGAATCATTTGGGGCCCTCGTTGACATCGCAGCCCCCTGGGCCCCTCCAGACTCACTGACTCAGAACCACGCTGGTGGGTCCTGGGTATTTTTGCAAACGCTCCCATCTGCTTCTTAACGCATCTGCTCTGGCCTCCCCCGACTCCAGTCTCTCTGCTGTCTAATTCACAGCACTCACTAACAGGAGATTAAGTTTTCAGAGCATAACTCTGATAACATCATTCCCTTGTCACCTTAAAATGGGTTACCACTGCCTAGCAGGGTTCTCACTCCATATCCCAGGACTCCAACATTTTCCAGTCTGGCCTTAACCTACTTTCTAGTCACGTCACCAATAACCAGAGGTCTAGTTCTGCACTGCAGCTTGCTTCTGCAAAGTGTGCCTGCTCCACACGCCCTCAACACAGCCTGGGCTCGTCTCCCCAGCTGCCTCCCTGCTCCGTCTTTATTCAAGTTGGCCCTGCCACCTTGGATGCCTTCAGCTCTTCCATTGCATCTAGTAAAAGTCCCCCTCCTCCTCAGCGCCTGGCTCAAAAGCAAGCTTCCCCGTGATATCATTATACCTGGAAGTCCTCTTTCCCTCCTCTCAAAATCTGTAACACTGGGGCTGGCCCAGTGGTGTAGTGGTTGGGTTCGGGCGCTCCGCCTTGGTGGCCTGGAGTTCACGGGTTCGGATCTCCGGCACGGACATACACACTTCTTATCAAGCTATGATGTGGTGGTGTCCCACATACAAAAAACAGAGGAAGACTGGCACAGAGGTTAGCTCAGTGACATCTTCCTCAAGCAAAAAGAGGAAAATTGGCAACAGGTGTTAGCTCAGGACCAATCTTCCTCACCAAAAAAAAAAAAAACTGTAACACTTTTGTCTTCAACACTCTCATAGTAGCTCCAACATCCTTCCTTGTATTAATAATATTAACATTTACCTATTATTCCACATAGCTAGCCCCGCTCATCCCATAAAAGTGCTTAAAGATGTGTGTGTGTGTACACACGTACACACAGAGTTAAACTTAAAAAGATCAAATTTACAATTTGTGGCAGTTCTGGAGAGCTGCAAATATCAAGTTATCTCAGCAGGAAATTCAAAAGTAAAATATGTTATATCACCTTGTGATAATTTATTCTAAGAATGTCTACTTTCAAAGGGCTTTTGAGATGTAAATGGCTATCTTGGTTCATAAATAATACAGCACAAAATATAATTTAAAGTGGCAGTCACTCTAATAAGAAACTGGTTTTTATTTATTAATTTCTAGAGAATTATACTTCTTTGGCAAAAAATGATCACTCATTATTTATATGATTATGAATAGTCGCAAACACAAAGGTTATACTCCCTTTTCAGTACAATTGTGTTACATCAGTTCCTTGTACTTCAAACACTATCCGCCACTTATATTGTGGTATTTTCAACACTTGCTGATATTCGTAATTCTGCAATGAAAATGTATTGCATAGCTTCTAAATACTTTGTGGATGGTTGCAATCATTTAATATTTCAAATTATTTTTTTATCAGATTATTATATCTAGCACTTGTTTGCCTATAAAGATGAACAAAATCATGGAGTGCTGTTAGAATTAAATTAGTACTGGGGGCCAGCCCCGTGGCCTAGTGGTTAAGTTTGGCGCGCTCTGCAGCCTAGGTTTGTAGGTTTGATTCCCAGGCACGGACCTACACCACTCGTCAGCCATGCTGTGTCAGTGACCCACATACAAAATAGAGGAAGATGGACACAGATGTTAGCTCAGGGAGAATCTTCCTCAGCAAAAAAAAAAAGAAAAAGAAAAAAGAAAGAATTAAATTACTACTTTAATTAGAGTAGAGGGCTTTTGAAGTGTTACAAATCTTACCATACATTTTATAATTTTATTGATAAAGAACACAAAATAAGCTGATATCTGGGCTGGCCCCGTGGCATAGCAGTTAAGTGAGTGTGCTCTGCTGCTGGCGGCCCGGGTTCGGATCCTGGGCACGCACCAACACACCGATTGTCAGGCTGTGCTGTGGCAGCGTCCCACATAAAGTGGAGGGAGATCAGCATGGATGTTAGCTCAGGGCCAGTCTTCCTCAGCAAAAAGAGGAGGATTGGCATGGATGTTAGCTCAGGGCTGATCTTCCTCACAAAATAAATGAATGAATAAATAAATAAGCTGATATCCAGAAAGTTTTCCTAAACTAAAAGTTCTTTTGCACTAAAAGGGAATACATTAAAATGTATTATGAATTATCTCAGATTATAAATAATGACGCTCATTAAAGAACCACCATGAGCCGGGACTTCTTATACACCTTGGCCGCATGGGTCACATCCTAAAATCAAGGAAGCTCAGAAGGGAGGGGCTGTAGGACCATGACAATCAACATCCTCTTTCTCACACCCCAGCCCATCACTGTTGACTTTGCAGTGACATCTCTTGCACTACTATTTGAGTGGCCTTGAGCAAGTCACCTCACTGCTGTAAAGACTCCATTTCCTCATTTCTAAAATGGGAATCAAAATAGTGTCCACCAGCTTTCTAAGGCTATTGTGTAGGATAATAAGAAACCTATAAATGTAATTTATTGTATTACTACAACCCCAGCATGTGATCTTCAAGTCCTTATGAGAAAAATTGAAGAAACAGGGAACTCCTTCCCTCCAGAGGCTGGGAAACAGGCTGTATCTGTTTTTACAGGTTCCAGGAATTCTCCTATCTCAAATCCCCCCGTCAGCCTCCCCCCCTTGAAAGCCTCTAGTGACTCAGCAGAGCCTCTTAGTCTATAATTTGTGATTCATGCCCTTCTTAAAGAGGATAATGGTTATTGATATTTGCACATCTCTTGGAGGAGAGCGCTAGGCCTTCTTTGTCATTTTTCCTCTGCATGATTGAATCAGTTAGGTCCTTTCCTGAGGGCAAATGTGAGTAGATTAGAGGGTGAATGAGCCCTGGGGCAGAGAGTCGAGAAGCAGGGATGGATTGGAGGCAGGAGTCGCCAAAAACGCATTTCCACTACTCAAAATCGCCTTGAAAATAGACATATACACACAATGAAGGAGAAAAACAGAGAACACACTCCCTGAAAAAAAAAAAAGGTGATACAAAAAAGTACATAATGTCTTATCTTTCTCAGTAATTAGATTCTAAAGTGAGGCAAACTCAAAAGTTTTCCAGCTTAGCACTTGATAACTTGTTAGGCTGAACCACATGAAATTGCCCATTTTGTAGGTCAAAAACAGTCAAATGAAGGCAATTCCATAGATTGATGTACCTAGCCTGTGTTAGCCACGTCATACAGAAATCGCACATCTTTAAGCCTAGAATCACACTCAGGGAGATGAGATGCCTGCACGGAGAGGTAAGTGGATGCTGAGACAGACTGAGGGAAGAACAGGCTCTGGATTCCCTTCTCTTTCTTCTCAAACTTGCTCCAGAGCTAGGGGAAAGACTGGAAGAATCTGCAGTACCATCTGGATAAATTTCCACTCTCTTGCTCCCAACCCTCTCACGTTCAATGGATGTGGTTGAATTTGCTTAAGTGTCCACATAATGCAATAGCTAACATTTGTCGAACGCACTGATTGTGTTCTGGGCACTTGACATGGATAGACTTTCAATCCTCAAAAGAAATCAAGAAGTCTATCCTTTTCCTAATATTATGTATGGCCAAGCAAAGGTAGAGAGAGGTTAAGCAAATCATCCAAGGTTGGACGGCTAAGTGGCAGAGAGTCACACTCCAGCAGGATGGCCAGAGTCTGCATTCTTAACCATGACCCTGTACCATCCCCCTAATGCTGGGAAGACAGAAAGGGAAAGTACCAAAGCATAGCTTGTACATTCTGAGCGAATACAGAACTTCTGCAATATATTGCGATATATAGCCATGATAATAATGATATACTGGTATATTTAAAGACCTGGGCTACTTATTTCATTTTTCTGTTAAGCTTCTCCCAGCCACTCTAAAAACTGACCTTCAAATAGCAATACAAAGTGTCCATTTCAGTAAGCTGCCTATTTTCTATTTCATTACTTTGTATTTAGTTGAAACTTTTCCCCAGGATTGGAGTGGAATATCTATTTACATATTGTTGTCAACCAGTGGCGTACTATTTATGATTCTTTCTCTTCTAGTTCCTCCTGGGGTATAAACAAAAGGGTAATATAACTAGATAAAAATTCATGAAAGCTTTTTTTTAAAAAAATAAACACATTATGTTAGTATGGACGTATGGCTCTGGCTATCTAAACTATTCCTACACCCAAAAAAACAACTTTGTTTTAGCCCTATGATGCAAAATGATTTTGTCTCAGACATGGAGTTAGTATTATTGATGGTGTGTGGCCAAGGAAAAACCTTGCAGACTGCAACCACAATAGTCACACTTTTAAGTAACTGTTGTGAAATAGGCATAGGGTTTTGGAAGAGAAAGTTACTTGAGGTGGATAAAAGGAAGTAGGTTTATTTGTTTTATGAAGAGTAAAAACTCAGCTTCTATCTTTGTACCAATCTAAGTGTCAAAGATTCGTATCAAAATAACTACATAATAGTCTCACTGGGATAAAAAATGAAATTCACGTGCTAAATAATTCGTACAATACTTCTGGTAAGTTTAAAAGTTGTGAAAGGCTTCTGTATAGGAGCTGTGTGAGCCCGAGCCAGGAGCAGCTTGGCTGTAAGCATTGCCCAGAGAAAGTCATGGCTTCATTTGTACAACAGCCCAGGAAACGTGGAAATGTAACTTCAAAACGATGGAATTTAGCCACCTCAAACAACATACCATACAGCGTCACAGAAAATCACGACACAGATAAATACATGCCAATAAATCTATTTTTGACAATAATCAACCAAGATAGGTCAGTCATCAAGCCTTGAAAAGCAATATAAACATGAAACAAGATGTTAGCACTCCACTGTCTCAAAATTAAAATCAATATTTTTAGAAAAATCAGGAATAAAGGACAATGAGAAAAAAATGAATGATAGGAGAAAACCTAAAACGAGAAAACTGCACTTGGCATAGGCTGGTTAAATGTTTGGTGAGAATAGAAATCAGCCTGAAACAAACAACAACATTCCCAGAGGCTCTTAATAGAAAGAGAGCTGCCTTTTGTGCTGCGTCTCCCCAAGAAAACAGCCTAATAAAAGGCACACGGGGGCGCGGACAGAAGAAAGTGTTGACCTGATCACATTCTTAACAGAAAGTATAAAATTTAAAATACCACAACTAGCTGCCAGTTAACATGCTCGATTTCGCCACTAGAGGACAAGGCAGGCCCATGTGCTTTAGATTTTTTGCAGTACATAATAGAGTATTATGCCAGATTTTTTTTTTTAAAGTAGTAGCATAGTAAAACTGTGTAATGGCCACAGAGTGTATAATTTACATACAGAAGTATAATTTAAATAAAAACACTCTATTAAAAATGTCACGCAGGAGCCGGCCCGGTGGAGCAAGGGGTTAAGTGCACGCACTCCGCTGTGGCGGCCCAGGTTCGGATCCCGGGCGTGCACCGATGCACCGCTTGTCAGGCCATGCTGTGGTGGCGTCCCATATAAAGTAGAGGAAAGTGGGCATGGATGTTAGCCCAGGGCCGGTCTTCCTCAGCAAAAAGAGGAGGATTGGCAGATGTTAGCTCAGGGCCGATCGTCCTCACAAAAAAAATAAATAAATAAAATAAATAAATAAAAATGTCATGCAAAAAATGCACATGCATTGTAGAACATCTAGAAAAATTATAAGGAAAAAAATTACTTATACTATCCTACACAGGGACTCTAAAGCTATATTTTTCCAAAAGCTTGTTCTGTGTGAATCTGTGTGATGAACGTCTGTGCATTTATGTACAGGAGAGCTTTATTGCTTAAGGGTTTTATGAACGTAAGTTCTGAAGCCAGACGGCCTGGGTTCAAATCCTAGCTCTGGCATTCATTAGCTCTGCGATCTTTGGCAAAAACTAAATTCTATGCCTCAATATCCTCATTGGTTAAACTGAGGACATAATAAACCAAGCTTTCTTTAGGGTTGTTGTGAGGTTTAAGTAAGATAACCCACATAAAGTACTCACAATAGTGCCCGACACAAAGTTTCAATAAGTATGAGAGAGAGAAAGAAAATGAGACTATAAATAGAATCATGTTACACTTTATCTAACTTCTTCTACTTAATTTATCTTGATGTTAATACATCTTAATAGCTTCTTGGTTATCCTTACCACTTTAATATAATGTTTAATATAACAAGTTAATATTTATATAGGCTCACACTCACACATATGCAGGGACTACCTCTGGGATGAAAGTGTACATACGTTTCTGCATCGGCACATGACTCTACATATAAATCTTCTGCATTTTTTAATAGATGCATAATATTTCATTATATGGTTGCATTTTACTATTTAAATTCCCTATAGAGAAACTTAGGCTGTTTCTAGGTTTTTAATATATATATATATTGCCAAAAATGCTGCAGTCAACGACTGTGTAATCCAGTTTTGCATCCAAGTGTGAGTGGATCCATGAAATACAATCCTAGAAGCAAAACTAATGACTGGATGTTTACACATATCTTTACTTAGAGGAACGTTGCCAAAATGCAGATTTTTTTCTTATTTTTTTTGCACATTTTCTACTCGTTGATTTTCTTTATCTTCCTGATTTATGAAGACCTTTGTTTATTAC
Organism: Ceratotherium simum simum; assembly: GCF_057802395.1. NCBI lineage: Eukaryota > Metazoa > Chordata > Mammalia > Perissodactyla > Rhinocerotidae > Ceratotherium > Ceratotherium simum. The sequence continues at coordinate 14,864,136 of NC_141937.1, read as the reverse complement.
AAAATTATATAACTTTTGCCATATATGTGACAAATACTTTTTTCCAACGTTTTCATTTGCCTTTTATTTAGTTATACATTTTGTTGTGCAGATATTTTTACGTGCTCAAATGTACCAATCAATCTCTTTCTGGTTCTGTTTTATTCTGTATTGCGGTAACATTAGTTTATAACATTATAAAATTTCAGGTGTACATCATTATACTTCTATTTCTGCATAGATTACATCATGTTCACCACCCAAAGACTAACTACAATCCGTCACCACACACAAGTGCCTAATGATCTGGTTCTGGGTTTTTGACAAGCTAAAAAAGGATTTCCCACTACTTGATTATAAAGGAGAGAAAAAAAAAAACCTCTATAATTTCTTTTAATTCTGTGGTTTCGTGTTTTTAAATTTCGCATTAAACCACATAAAATCACCAATAATCGAGTGAACTACAAAATGTCAGTTTCAAACAAATGTATTTAAATTTTTGGTCCACTTGAAATTGTGTGTGTGTGTGTGTGTGTGTGTGTGTGTATGTGATTGTGCGTGTGTGAGGTGTGAAGACATGAGGTGATAGGTCAGCTGGTTCCCTCCAGTTTCCCCGTGGCTATCCAATTGTTTCCAAATGACTTAATGAATATCCATCTCTTATATCTATGGGCCTATTTTAGACTATATATTCTGCTTCAAGGAGGTATCTATCTAAATTACCGTGGTGGTTAAATATATTCCAATGTCTGATAAAATTAGTTTTCTCTCACAACGCTTCTTTCGCAGATTTTTTTCTGGATATTACATAATGCATATTTCTCCAAGTGAATATAGTCCTTTTGATTAATTCAAATTAAAAAAAATCTTGCTTGAGTGCAATTTTAGCTTAATTTAAGGAGACCTGATATTTTTACATTGAATTTTCCTGTCAAAGAAAAGATATGTCTTTCAATTTAGTCAAATCCTCTTTTATATATTCCTCAAAAGGATGTTCAAATTTTTCTTCATGTAATTCTTCTGCATTTGAAATCTGCCACTTTACTGAATTATCTTACTGTTTTCTAACAGTTTTTCAGTTGATTCTTTTGTGTTTCCGGTCATTCATTCATTCATATTAATGTAACTAATAATGTTTGCCATACCGCTTCAGATATTAATGTTTTTCGTTCTTTTTTTTTTGAGAAAGATTGGCCCTGAGCTAACATCTATTGCCAACCTTGCTCCTTTTTTCCTTTTTTCTCCCCAAAGTCCCAGTAGATATCTGTGTGTCATAGTTGTACATCCTTCTAGTTGCTCTATGTGGGACGCTACCTCATGGCTTGATGAGCGGTGAGTAGTAGGTTGGCGCCCAGGATCTGAACTGGCAAACTCCGGGCCGCCGAAGCGGAGTGCGTGAACTTAACTGCCACTGCACTGGGCCAGCTCCTTTGTTTTTTTTTTTCTTGTCTGATTACATTGGCTGGTGTGTGACTGCTGACTTGAGTGGAAATGTTTCTAAAACTTATTAGGCCGGATGCTGGCTACATACACACTGTGATAATATTTTAAAAATCAAAATTAAGTGCAAATTTCATATAACTTATTTTTCTTTTGGATGAGTGTATGGCTTTCTTCCTTTCAGTTATTATTAAATAAATTATATTAACATTAATAATATTGAATCATTCCTACATTCCTAAAAGAAACCCCATTTGGTGATATTATTTTAATAAACTGCTAAATTCTATTTATGTTAGTCAGAGAGAATAAACATACCTCTATGCTTCTTTCTTCAAGCCTGATTCTCTGATGTGCTTCAGTAAGGAAACAAGTCTATCAGAATGTCCTCCACATCTACAATGGCTTGCCATGGCCTCAATCACGGAATCTTTGCAAAGGATTGTTTTAGGACCATGTTGCTTCCTTTTAGAGAGGCCCAGACCCTATTTGAGCTCTGGAGACATGTGCATTTGTTCTCAATATCCTTCACTTGAGGTGATCCAAATGTCACTACTATTTGGTAGACATTTTTGGAGGGGGTTGGATTATGACTATTCTCCAGTCTACAAAAGTTGATTTTTTTCCCATTATTTTTCCATTTTTTTTATTGTTTTTGATAAGTCTCAGGAAGAGATATAAAATAAAACTATCCTTCCTCACAACCTTTTACCAGAACTCCTACACCATTACTCTAAAGGCTGTCCATTGTTCCATTGAACGGCTGTTCTTATCTAACCAATTTCCGACTTTTAGATATTTAGGTTGTTCCAAACTTGCACTGTGAAAAATATCACTGAAAAGAAGGAACATTTCAAAAGATCAGATTTGGAGAAAATCCAATTCCATCACACAAAATAATGACTAGCCGAAAAATAGAGGATGCTTATAGAATAATGACTGGGTACTAACTAGTGCTTCTTTTAGGGGGTGAGATGCTCAGGCAGAAAGGATCATAAGGGGAACTTAATCTCTTTAGCAAGTTCCTCTTATTTAATGTCTTCTTCTCTTTTTTCTTCCCACATCCTCTCTCATACAGGATCTATTGTGGCAATATTGCTGTGTGAGATTAGAACACCTCTCTGACTCGATGTGTAAGATGCTAAGATACTAGGGTTGCCATTTGTAATCATAGAAATGTTTCTTATGTCAGACTTATTGTCTGGAAGAAATTCCTTTTACGCCACATGGAACTCAACGACCATAAATTATGATTACGGGGCTAGTACATTGATTTAGAGTCAGGTGGATGGGTCACCCTGAATAAAAGAAGGAAACTCCTACCTTGGGCTGGTTTATGTTGTTTCGCTTAGGAATAATGATAGCAACATTTTATCAGTCACCTATCTTAGACATAGATGCCACAAGATTTTTCAAATGTTTCACTTTTATCCTTTATTTGAAGAATCTACAGACTTAGTCTAATTGGCCTTCAAGACTCTCCAACTCTGACCACCCATCTACTTCATCAGATACAGGTGCCTCAAATCAGATTGAGTGCTAAGGCAGACAGTAGAGAATAAAACAACATCAATACCAACAGCAAAAACTGCAGAAACTTTTAAAAAACTGTAATGTTGAAGCTCTGTGCTAGGCAGTAAGGACAAAGAGGCATATTATATGATCTGTGCCTTAAGAGTCTTACACTGTATTGGGTTAAATAGATCATTTACATACAGATGACAATCTACAATGGGTAAAATATTCTAAGATTGAAATGACCAGTGATATAGCATCACACAGAAAGGCAGGAAATATTCTATAGGTTCTTTGGTCTGGATTATTTTATGGTTTTACTCCCTGAGTAAAGACAAATGAGAGTCCTGATCAATGTTTGACGGGGTTCTTGGGTAAGGAGATAAAGATTAGACTGGAAGGAAAAAGAATCCTCTCAGAGGGCCAAGCTACCCCTAGATTATGGATGGTGGGGATTGGGGAGGAGGGAGGAGTGGGTTATATCAGATTTACCAGGGGAACTCTTTTGAAACACACATGCTTAGGCTCTCTCCCCTTGAAGTTCTGACAAACATTAGGAGGGCCAGGGGCAGACATGTAGGCACGTTTTAAAGAAGAACCCTGGGTGGCTAATTTTTTTCCCTCTCTACTCTGCATCCACATAGGCCTTGAGGGGACCACTGTCCTGAAAAGATTCATCCAGCTGTGCCCCTGGGAGGGCACCCAGCACTAATAGCACCATCTGAGACAGCCGGCTTATCTCTCTACAGCCACGTAGTAAGCAGAGTTACTCAGCTAGTAGATTGCAAAGCAAAACTGAAAAAGCTGAGTTTTAAATGCTTGTATTTCAATCCTTCCTTTTAACAGTGATCCTGGGTATTTAGCCATTTCATGGGATTATTGAAGAAACATGTAATAGGGCCGGCCCCGTGGCTTAGCGGTTAAGTGTGCGCGCTCCGCTACTGGCGGCCCGGGATCGGATCCTGGGCGCGCACCAACGCACCGCTTCTCCAGCCATGCTGAGGCCGCGTCCCACATACAGCAACTAGAAGGATGTGCAGCTATGACATACAACTATCTACTGGGGCTTTGGGGGAAAAAAAAGGAGGAGGATTGGCAACAGCTCAGAGCCCGTCTTCCTCAGCAAAAAGAGGAGGATTAGCAGAGATGTTAGCTCAGGGCTGATCTTCCTCACACACAGACAAAAAAGAAACATGTAATAAATAAATATTCTACTAATAGTTTTGGTTATCTGGGAAAGGCTACTAGTAATCTCAGAAAACCATTTCCTACCAGGAAATTTAATATAAACTTAGTTTATTTTAAATTCTTATCTTTTATGGGCTTCAAATAAAAACCCATTAATGTGAAAATTTTTCATCCTCTGAGTAGAAAATCAATCACAAAAACGAGTTTGGGTAATAAATGGATCTAAAGAGACAGGGGTGCATGGCATAAGTTACAATTTGATAGGTACAAAAATAGAACCGAATGGGGACGTTTTGTCTGGTAAGTCTGCAGTCAACATTTTATCCATCAATTCACATCGCCATTAATATTTGACAGCTTTGAGTCAAGCAAGAATCATGTTACCAATCTTGAGGGACAGAGGGGGACAGCAAAGGACAAGCATGACAATCTAGGGTGGCTTTCTTAACTAAACATGGATTACAGTGATTCACGTGGAATAGTAACTCAAAACAAAATAAAGGATTTAGCAAATCTTAGTGGAATCAATTTTTTTTTCTTATACACAGTCTTTCATATTTCACCAGTTTGTTTATTTGCTAGTTTGAATTTATAGTCTCAATATATAAAAGCATACTTCACTTAACAGGGGAATCAGAACTAATTTCCCCTAAAAATTTTCTTTATTTCTTATTACCAATAACCTTGTAAACTGTGTTCATCTTATGAAATAATCACCTGAAAATATAATAAACAACATTTTAGGTTACAAGAAAACTTTTTCTTTCTTTCTTTCTTTTTTTTTGTGAGGAAGATTAGCCCTGAGCTAACATCTGCTACCCATCCTCCTCTTTTTGCTGAGGAAGATTGGCCCTGAGCTAACATCTGTTGCCAATCTTCCTCTTTTTGCTGATGAAGATTGGCCCTGGGCTAGCATCTGTGCCCATCTTCCTCTACTTTCTATGTGGTATGCTGCCACAGCATGGCTTGATAAGCAGTGTGTAGGTCCGTGCCCGGGATCTGAACCTGCGAACCCCGGGCTGCCAAAGCAGAGCATGCAAACTTAACCACCACGCCACTGGACTGGCCTCCAAGAAAACTTTTAAGTTAAGAAATGGATGGGCCCAAACCCATCAATTCCAAATAAGTCATATTCCAAATAGGTCATAGTACATTACTCATTCTTATATGTTAAATGGTTTTTGTACAGTGTCAAAAAGCAAAAACAATTAATTATTCTTATAATAATGAAAAACATAATTTCTTTTAACCACAAAAACGAAAACAAAAAACCCCAAAACCCAAAAAACCATGAGCCTCCTATATGTACTGAAATTACTACTTTCCTTAAAAAATAAGACTCCTATATGGCTCTCTGTTGCCAGGTGCAAAATAATAGTCATACCTTTGTAAATATGGCCATGACTTTCCTAGCTTGTCTCTCATTGATCTCTAATGTGCATCCTTGGCTCCAGCTAAACTAAATTACAAGATGTCCTTTGACTTACCTCAGGGTTTCCCACCTCCACTCCATTGCATATGCTGTTCTCTAGAGGTGGAATATGCCCTCCTGTGGACAATCTCATTCACTCATCCCTTGACTCATCTGACATCCTAACTTTTTTTTTTTTTCCCGAGGAAGATCAGCCCTGAGCTAACATCCATGCCAATCCTCCTCTTTTTGCTGAGGAAGACTGGCTCTGAGCTAACATCTATTGCCAGTCCTCCTCCTTTTTTTCCTCAAAGCCCCAACAGATAGTTGTATGTCATAGCTGCACATCCTTCTAGTTGCTGTATGTGGGACACGGCCTCAGCATGGCCGGAGAAGCCGTGCGTCGGTGCGTGCCAGGGATCCGAACCCAGGCCGCCAGTAGCAGAGTGCACGCACTTAACTGCTAAGCCATGGGGCCTGCCCCCTAACTTTTTCATAAAGAAGGTCAAGGTCCTCCATTTGATCACGTCCTCCCCACCTCCACATGTAGATCTAGAGACCAGTGAATTTATTCGTGCCTTTCTTCAGAATCATCCATCATATTATGCCTTATGTAATTATTTGTGTATTTATGTTATCTTTTCTACAGAACCATCAACCTCTTAGGGGCAGGGACTGAGTTTTTCCCATCTTAGCATCTTCTACAGAAACTTGGATAGTATCAGACTCAAAGAAGGTACACAACAGAAGAATATAATATAATGAAATATTTCAGAATATAAAACATCTGAAGAGTGTAGTGCAATGAAGGGCACACTAAAGTATAATACGATGAAATGTGTTAAGAGATGACACATCTTAGAGAACTACTGAGAGAGGGAAACATTCAAGATGGTCCAGGCGTGTGATCTGAGTACGTTGCCAAGTACCCAGGTCAAGTCTAAGAGACTCTGATGTCAGACAGACTTTGGTTTTAATGTCAAAGTTGCCACTTGCAAACCATGTGACTTCGGACAATTTAGTTAGAGTTTCTGGACGTTTATCTTCTCATTTACTAAACGGATAGAAACGCGTTGCTCACAGGGTTGTAAAAATTATGAGATCACTAAGCAGAGCACCTAGGTATGTTCTCAGCACATATATAACATAGGACCTTATCAACAAGCGTTCTCTAATCACCAAGGCCAGGAGAAGACAATATTGACTAAGCAAGTTAAGCTCCACTAAACCAAACTCTCCACTGAGAAGCACCCACCTACCTTCTCATTAACTTCCTTTTACCAATATTTTAGATCAAGAAAATGCTCATTTTTTTTCCCATTCTGCTCAACTCCTATTCACTCAGATTCTGGAGAGGCTTAAGTGGCTGAATAGAGGAGTCATTTTTCAAGAAGAGCCCAAGTTCCACAAAGAAAATCTGCTGGTTATGCCATTTTATGTGGGACGTGGACCACTGGAAAGGAACTGTCGTCAGATTAGGGAAGGGATTTGAACTCATATTATATGAAGGGTGTATGGGAGGATGGGTATGTTGGCCTGTAAAACGGAAGTACCAAGGAGACCAGGGTCACGTTATGTGCAGTAGGAGACAGACAAGGTTTGTGGAGCCCAATGAGATAAATCTAGGACACCCAAATGAAGTTATGAGAAGACGGATTTCTGTTCGACACACATGAAGAACTTGTTTTTGACTGTTTGTTCTGTCCAAAGATGAAATATGCTGCCTCACTGGCAGTGATGTTGGTCTGAGAAGAAGTAAGACTATACCACCTTTAGGATTTATTCTAAACTTGATATTCAATAAATATGCGAAATCTTCAGGAAACTTCTTGTGTTTGGTCCTGCATAAGACTCAACTTATAGCAAACAGAGTCAAATATTTTAAATTATCAAATTTTGCAGTATATTTATTGGAAAATATTTTAAAACAGTGCATTAAAATAAATACCTCCCTTGATGTCATGTCTCCCTTGAGCTACCCTCAATTTCTCTACTCTCTTGTACTGAAAACTCTTCCAAGGAATTTCTAATATGTCAAGCTCCACTTCCTTATTTCCCAATATCTCTTGAGCCTACACCCATCAGACTTTCATCCTCACTGTTTCAATGAAAACACTCTTGTCAGTGCCACACCTCCACCTTACCAAATCCCAAGCTTAATCCTCAGGTCTTATATTACATGACCTCTCAGCACATTGGCATTGCTAGTTACACTCTCATTCTTGAAACTCTATTGACTTGGACTCCAAGTCATCCTCTTCTCCTTTGTTTTTTCCCTTACCCTCCTTTCCAGTCTCCGTTGTTGTCTCCTCTCCTTTTGCTGAACTACAAATATTGCAGAGGACCAAGTGAGCAATGATCACTACCTTCTCTACTGACATTTTTCCTTCAGTAAATCTCAACCAGATAAATGTCATCTATATGCTCCTGAATCAAAAACGTCTATCCCCAGTCTTGTTCTCCCCCCTGAACTCCAGCCTGTCTGATAAATCTGCTTTCTCAACATTTCCACAGGATGTCTCATGACATCTCAATGTGAACATTTCTAAAGCACAGCAATTGATTCCATGCCTTGTCCTCCAGATATATTGGCCAAATTGTTCCACAGAGCTTTATGTTTGTGGTTTACATGGCCTGGAGTGTACTCCCCCATTTCAAGTCTCCGTGCTTCTTGTGCAGGTCTCTGAGCTAATGTTAACTCTTACATATGCTTTTGCTGACTCAAGTAGCATTGTAGACATTTATTAAATAGTTAGTGAATGAATACGTGAGCAATCACTGATCTCTTTTTATCATAATACTTAAAAATGCTGCCTCTAACTATTCTAAACTGCCTTGCCAGAAACTATATATTCTTTCCTGAATTTGGAAACACTGGGACAGAAATCTGTTAACAGAGCTGTTGTGGGAAAATGTACTTGGCTGTACATCTGCCCCTAGTGGGAACTCCAGAAACTTTACAAATGGGGTGTGATAGCAGCAGTTAACCCAGAGTTCAGGCTTTGACAAATCATGAAATTTCAAGACCACACTTACCTCACCTATAAGATGCCACTGTTGGGTCTATGTTCTCTACAGTCCCATCCATTTCTGAAATTCTATGCTTTTATGCTTCAAATATCCTATATCCTGAGTAACCAACAAGGACATTAGCCTGACGCATACTTGTACATAGGAATGAAATGAGAGGCTGAGCTGATTGCTCTAATCAAGGCCATCACAGGCAGAGGGCCAAGGCTGATCCGATAGGCTTCTTCACTATTCCTTGTGCTTCTTTCTTGAAAGGGTGTACCTAGGGGAAAGGAAGATCTGAAAAAAAAAAAAAAATGGCCCCCTCTGATCTGTGTTCCTTGGCTGGATCTTCTTTAGAGAAGAATTAATTGTCAATATATACCTAGAGGCCAACTTTGCATGATGAGATATGTTTCAATTACTTCCTCATTTTAAAAATGGGTTGGTTATAGTTTTATCTTGAGTTCCCTTCTATTGTTCTTATTTCTTTAAGCCTTCCATTATGTATGTTGACTGGTAGTGTTAACTGTCTAGTTACACTCGTGGTAAGTGTTATATATAAGCAGAGTGAAAGGAAAGGGTAGGAGAGTCATGATTTTTATAGGACTGTTTCACTTATGTCATCTTCACTATGGGACCCATAAAACAAAGCTTTTAAAAGTAAATTGAAAAGAGATCTTCCTTCCTATTATCTTCCCTTCCTGTTGAATTTGACAGCCTTAAGTAATTTTGGCATTGCAGACTTTTTCACTTACTGGAGCACTGGTTTATTTCATAAAGGACTGGTTCTCTATAACAGACAAAGGCACAGGCAAAAACTGCCCGACTTCTGTGCCAGGAACATGAGTGCTTCCACATGTCCAGGGAAAATGTGGACATCAAATTGGTAGATAAAATAAAGTTCAATAAAACCGTCTTCTTTAAGTCTTTAACAACATGGATGATTTTTCTTAAATTGAATATGAAATGGTGGATTTCATTTTCATGCACTGTTCTGGGGGGTCTGGATATTCTAGTAAACCAACAGACATTTGAGTTTTGAGCAACATGATGTTTTCCCGCTAAGCATATGTAGGCAAATTTATCTTTAAACACCAAATAGACATGCATCTTACAGTACTAAAACTCCCTAAAGCATTTTCCTCTTTGCCTCAAACTTTCTACCTTATGAAATTTATACGGTTTAGTAAGTGCAAGATAAATACCTGTGAATTGGATTTAATTCAGTAGTCCAGATACCTGTTGTGCTCCAAATGAGTGACCATAAACTCCAGAGACTATATTGACTATTATCCAATTGTAGAGTGGGTGTCTAAGGAGAAAATAGCTGCATATGAGGAATTCTTTCTTTTGTTGTAACTATTATGAATATATTCATAAGCAAAAAAATCAAAATACATGCTTAAATATGTAGTATCCTTTACAGTCAAATGGGAAATTTTTCTCCTTTAGAAAAATTCCCTTTTTCTTTCATAGTCCCTGTGGCAACTACGGTATTTAATACCATTTACTTTTTACATGATGATAATTCTTTTATATGTATATTTTTTTCTGCTTTTTTTCCTGAGACTAAGAATTGATCCATGAGTCCCTTCTAATTTAGTAGCAGAATCACTGAGTTGATGAAGTGGGAACAAATGCACTGTTTGATTATTACATTTAAATGAGGTAAGAGAGAGGAAATATTTCATGGGGCTTAGGGAGGAAAACGCTCAGGCTTGGAAGCTCAGATTCAGGAAATGAATATACACATTAAAATATTAAAATCATTCTTCTTTAAATAATTTAATTAACTAAATCACATTGGTCAATTTTTCCACAAACTCAATGGTCTCTTAGCAATATCTCCCCAAATAAATATGGTTTGGCTTCAGGATCTTCAAAATAACACCATGTGGACATGATATACTCTTAATTTGCAATGTTAAAAGAAAGCTTACCATTTGTTGAGCACAAGAGGAAGGGACAGTGTGGTAATTACTCATCACTGTAGATAGTTAGTAACAACTTCTAAGAGTCTGGGTAAATCTGCTCTTTTTATGCAGAAAGAGAATCAAGGAGACTGAATATCAGTAATAGATATATATACATTCAATATTTGATCTATATCTGACAGATAATACACTGACCCACAAGAGCATTTTATGGCACAATTAATAGTGTTATTTTTCGTCTAGCTGTTCTTCTCTGTTAACCCAGATGTTTTGCTGGTGTTCATCTGTGTCACAGAGAGAAGTAGAATAATTAGCAATTTCAAGTGATGTCATCCTCTTTTTTAAGAGATCAGAGGCCTCTTCTGAGTCTTTCACAATATTCAAAAAATAAGATAAGAACAAACACAGGGGTTTGATTTTCAATCTTCATATGAGATAAATAAATAAGCAACATGGTCCAGGAAAGTTTACTGTTTTTTAGTAATTTCAATAACGAAAATTCACAGGAGAGAAAAATGATCATTCTGAATTTATTTAAAGCACTTAGTCCAGGCCCTTGCGTGTCTCTCAAATTGTCATAAATTTTACACTGGAGAACCCACAGCTAATAAATGCTCTACAAGCCTGCCAAGAAAAACATCACTGTGGGTTACTCTAAGTGCTTGGAATATAGCGGAAGAATGGTTTTTTTGCAATCCTATTTGGATCTCCTTATCTGATGGCATTAGGTTATCACACACCCACACACTTTCCAGAACTCCTCCCACTTCCCTCTCTTGACATACTGAGCAATCCTAGGTAGGTGACACTTTCAGATCAGAGAACTAAAAATATCTGTGGTTCCTAAAAGAGTAAGACATAGAGGATTTTTATTAAATTGAATGTGAAATGATGGATTTCACTTAAATGCACTGCTCTCGGAGGTTCTAGATATTTCAGTAAATCAACAGACATTTGAGTTTTGAGCAACATGATGTTTTCCCATTAAGCGGAGGGAAGTGAATTTATTTTTAAACATCAGATAGACATGCATCTTGGAATTAGTGCTCTGGACATTATCTATCACAACCAGATATACTGGTGTGTTTCTCTTAATTTTCAGATAAAGACAAATAAACTGTAAAAAGTTGCATAAGGCTTGGTCAATTCTCTTTGTTAAGAATACCCATACTATTGATTATAAAATTGATCATTTATATAACTAAATTTCTTCTGCCTGTCTATGGTAAGAATTGCAATCCATTGGTCAGGTTCATGTGAGTCAAGTGCATTCAGGGATATTATTTTATTTATACCACTGTGTCTTTTATTGTCTACTTAGCGTAAGACAGCAGTAGCAATCGTTAAATTGCGTATTTGTCTTATAGCCTAGAAGGTCAGACACAAGCATTCTAATAAGGTACTACAAGTCAACAGATGAGTATTAAATACATGCAATGATATCTGGTAGGTAAAAAGTGGAAGATAAGGTAAGTGGAGACACAAGAACAGCTTGGATGATGAAAAGTACTACTTGGGTTGAACCCCAAAATAATGTGGGACTTGAAAACATTCAGTGACTTATTTGAAATGTCTCTCTTTTAGTACCAGCAAGAGCCAGCAAAGCCCAGTAATATTGGTCAGGACTGACCAATATATTAAATGTAGTGGCAGTTGACAAGCCCTGCAATTTCACATATAGTAACAAAGATGAACAGCGTAACAGTAAGAGGAGAGATCTGATGCGGCAAAAACCTTAGAGAAGGTGACAAAACAAGACAACAGATGGCGAGAGGCTACAAGGAACAGCTGCCACCACCTAGGTGAGAAGGAACTGATAGTCCAAACAAATTTCACCTTTGCATAGCTTTCTTTTAGACACAGAGAGATAAAATGTGTCATCTAAGCAATCATTTTTATTTAAGTGGCTAGTAAATGCTCATAATTGTGTCAAAAAAGTTTCCTAATACAAAAACAAACAAGTGTTTATTTGCTGTCAAATAATTCAAAAGAGAAGCAAATGGATCCACTAAAAATATGCCTCTGTGTTTTTCTTCTAACTAATGACGATCTTTTAGCTCCATCTCCCATGATGTTTCCCCTTTCTTCTTGGTTTTATCCTCAGGCAGTCTAAACTCTCCTTGACGTTCACAGAAATTGAGAGATGGGAAAGAGTTAGAATTACTGGAGGAAAGTTTTCCTCTAGATGGCTCTTTATTTCATAAAGAAAAAAACGTAATCTGTAAAGTTCTCAGAAATACTGAACATAAATTTACGCACTGTGAAATTAGAAAGCTCTTACTTAAATATAGCCATGGCAGAAATGATATTTCAATAAGGACCTAACTGCCCAGTGAGGGTATGAACAAATAGTTTTCCTCTTTTTTTAATGGAGACTATGCTATGGTTCTCCCCATGTATTTATACTGTCATGTATTTGCAAGCCTAAAATCAGATAATTTGGGAAGATCTCCTTCTAAATCTAAGAAGACACCAAAAAGAACTTGTGAATGAGAATGCCTTTGTTGATCTGAGGTGGTCTGAGGTGGTCTAAGGTGAGAAAGCCTTGATCATTCAACTGAGTAGAGGGTATATTCTAATGATTTACACCAAGCTAGGGAGCACTCATTTATACCAAAAGCAGGAAGGTTGGTAAAAGTTCAACAGGGAGATAAATGCCTAAAAATAGGAAGAAGACAAAGATTTGCTGATTATCAAGAAACAGGATTTATGGTTGATGGCACCAGTTATCAAGACAATGAACAATAGTAGACCTAGCTAGGCATAGGGTTAACTTAATTGAAGAAACAAAGATTCATCTAACTGGGTATTCCTCCTTAACCATGGGCTAATCAATAATTTTAGACAAACCGAAGAAGAGGAAGCAATAGGTTTAAGGTCGACTTTCATAACCAATGCCATTGAGACCTCCGGTAGGGGCAAATGAAGCAAATGAAAGACAACAGCCTAAGCTAAATGAGAAAACTACAGCAGGATAGGGATGTAAATGTTTTCCTTTCCTGAAGGACAAAGGAGCCAGGCAGGATACAGCCCTGCAGAATAGCTACAGAGGAAAAATGAAGTTCAAGTCATGGGCAGAGGGACACCTTGGACACCCATAGAAAAGATTACAAATCATGATCTGAAATGATTTGAGAGTCACTAGACTTAGTAATAGTTCCAGTAGGAATGGAATTGAAACAGCACCGAGAGAAATTGTTCATAAGATGAGATCCATGGATTAGGCCACGTGAGACTATCTGAAAGATGAGTGAGGAGGGTATCTATTCCTGAAGTTGTTTCCATACTGACCCCTTTGCAATCAGTCACGGGCTGTGTGTAAAAAGCTACACATGCTTTGGAAGTTCATCTCCCGTGTTCATCGGCCACTTTGCTTGTTTACCCAGATGCCCCCTGTACTGGATTGCCTTGCCCCTTGATTCCCACTCATTTTGGTCAATGCTTATGCTCCTTCAATTGATGCCAAAGTCTGGCGCTCAGCAACTTGGAGATAAGATACTCAGTGCATCTTCTCCACTCTCCATTCCTCCACCATACTGACTCCTCCAACAGTCAGCTTGAGAAAAATTTGGACACATCTGCACTAGGTGAAAAATGGAGGGGATGTTAATTAGTACTTTCCATGGGCCTAAGTTACTCACTTCCTCATTTAACAACAAACCACATCTGGTAGTATGTACTTTTGTTATTTTAAATCCTTTCTGGAACGAGTAGGATATAAATAAAGCTTTCTCGTGATCTGAAACCAGGCTCAGAGCTGTTTTGTTTTTTTGTTAATACCTGCCGAGTTTTAGGTAGCTACTATTCTGAGAGAGAGAGAAGTGAGGGAGGGACTGAGTGAGTCCTGCTATAAGAACTAACTTGGAAGGAGAGAAGCCCCCTCTGTGGCCATTACCCATGAGCCAAGCAACAAAATAGACGAAAACATGAGACAGGTCAGAATGCAGAAGCAGCAGCAGAGGCCAGACCGGGAAGAGAATCTGTGTATTTCAGACTCAAGTAACTACTCTGCAGGTGAAATAATCGTTGCCAGGAAGATGAGACAAGACTTCAGCATCTCGGCGCCTATTATTTTCATGACTTCTCACTCCCACTCACAGCATAAAACTGAGAGCTGAGACAGTTGTCTGAGTGATTCAAGGAAAAGGAAAATAAAACTCTAATACCTCAATTGCCTCTATATTACATTGGAGTCGGAGACTTTTTTTGGCCTGCATCCTAGATTTCAATGTTATATTCTGCAATATAAGGACTAAATTCAGCTTTAGTATAAAACATCTGGCGTTACTTTGCAAAAATATTTGTGTCATTTTAAATGAAACGCTGCTGACAGCTCTGCCTTTAGCTGCATGGAAATCAGCCTGATCAGAAGAAAGGAAGCGTTAGCTCCTGACATAAATCTCCTTTCAGAAGTTTCCATTCAAGCTGGATGTGGATGCCAAGAGAACGACTGTCTTTCCAGGTTAATTGGTTTGACTATATCTGAAGAAATGTTTGGGGACTTCATTTGAAAATATTCCATAATAATAGGAAATTTATACAAACATATTCAAACTTTTAAGTCACTGATAATGATGATAAAACTTTTACCATCTTATTTTTTGGGAAACTTGTCCATCAAAATGATTATAAAACTGATTGTTAAAAGGCATAAACTATCTCATATTTGTTCTATGTCTCTTAAAGTAAAATTCAATACAGAAAGAAAAGCATCCTATGTTCAATGATTATCGATCTGATCTATAATAATGAAAAACTAGACACAGTAGAGGATTAGTTAAACCAACAATGATACACATCTAAAATGGAATATTATTTAACCATTCAATGTTAATGTAGATTTGTATTTATTGATGTGTGAAGATGTGCGCGATATAACTGCTTCATTAAAAAACCCACAGGGCATAAAATAGCATTCACAGTGTAAACCCATTTTTCTTCATTTATGTGTGTGTATATTGGAAAACACCTGGAAGGATATATACCAAAATACTTACATCTATCTATCTTCTATCTGTCTATCTACCTATCGATCTGTCTGTCTGTCTGTCTAATCTATCTATCCATCCATCATTTAGCTAGCTAGCTAGCTAATTTCTCTATCTATCTATCAATGTGGTGGTATTGGAAAGATTATCATTTTGTTCTTTATACTCTTCTATGTTGTTGAATTTTAAGAAACATATTACTGAGCCAGCCCTTATGGCCTAGTGGTTCAAGTTTGGCGCACTCTGATTCAGCAGTCCAGGTTCAGTTCCCGGGCATGGAACCAAACCACTTATCTGCCAGTGTGGTGGCAGCTCCCATAGAAGAACCAGAAGGACTTACTATAGTATACACAACTATGTACTGGGGCCTTAGGGGGGAAAAGGGAAGGAAAAAGGAGGAAGATTGGCAACAGATGTTAGCTTAGGGCAAATCTTTCCCAGAAAAAAAAGAAACATATTACTTGTATAATCTGGGAAAACTAAGCTATTTAAATTCTAGAAAAAAATTTAGACACCTATTAAATACATGCTTTGGCTAATCTCACTGAGAGAGTGCTAAAGATAATCGCTACAGTTTATGAAGAATATTTTTGCTTAAACGACAAAAATCTTACTAGTTTTCCTTTTGAACTTCTTTTGGTCTATGTGGCTAAAAAAGTAATGAGAAAATCTCTACATTTTCTAGGCATCACATTTTCTGTGTTAAATTATTAAATAGCTAACTAGCAGTGAAGAAATAAAGAAATAGACTCATGTTTCCTCTCTTAAACCAGAAACAAAAGCCACTTGGTACTTCAAAGCAACGACTGTTCTTGAAATGTAATGGGAGTGTCTAATGTTCTGTATCAATAATCTGACCCACATTAGAAGTTATTTTGGATAACAGGAAATAGTTTTCTTTATCAAATATATAAAAGCTCATATTAATGTGTAGCTGGTTATAAAGCAACTCTGCCAAGAGGAAATATATTACAGCACTTCAGCCCAGTGGTCTGCACTTAAGACTGATTCAACATTTTCCTTATAAAATTCCATTTTTGAGACATCAATAATTGAGCCAATTAAAACCAATTCCAGGTTGAAACTATGTATAGCTTTCTGAGCAGAAAAGGCTCTCTTTACAGTTTGGAGCATAGGAACAATTTTACTTTTCTAAATGCAGATGTTTAAAGATATTTTTGTGGTTGTGATTTGGGCTTAGAGCTTTTGCTAATTTAAAAAGGAATTTTAAAAAATATTCTTGGAGCGATATGTGTTCCTGAGAGTAATGCTTGGTTTTAAATAAAATGGGTAGAGTATGCTGTGCAACTAGTGCATACCTTCCCCAAAACAGAGTGAAAATATGAAGTTTAGGAAAGTAATAATTAACAATTACTATTCCTAAATGTCTTATATGTGGAACAAAAGCCAACTTTCCCTCGTATAATGAAAAATAGGTTAACATTACAAATCTGTGGCATAAATACACATGGTTACACTGCGGGGAAGGAAGTGAGCATCCTTCAACTCTCCATCTTCACAGTCTGTGGCTTGGCACTGCCTACAGAGAAGGAGCCACAGTTTGCTGTCTACAACCCAATGGCCCATCTGGAGCGTGGCGAGAAGGGAGCTCATTGGCAGTTCTGTCAGAATGTGGCCTAGTTTCCTAAAACCCGGCATGAGAATTAACATGAGGAAGGGCCAGTGCCCAAGCCAGAGCACAAACACAGCAGTGCCAGGGAGGCTCTGGGGCTGCCTGGCGTTAGCCCAGGAGGAATCTCAACCAACTTCCAAAGGGTCCCCGGCCCCCCGTCCAGAGTGACTCAATGCAAAATTCTTCCGTGGTGGTTACAACCTGGTCACTAGCATTGAAGTCCCTGAAGGGGCAGGATGTCCCTGTCATTTTCAGAGTTAGATCCTTACGTTTAACACAATATCTAGAACATAGAAGGTATTCAATTTATATTTGGCGTAGGAATGGAATATCTGCTGAATTGCCACTCATTACTGCATTTCACAAACAAAAGATCACACAAATGCAAAGAAACTAATCAATCCTATGGCAAAGCTTTCAGAAGAAAAAATGTCCTTGAGAACAGCATTATTTTTTAACCTATAGCCTAATTAATATTTACTAGTTCAAGTGACTACAGCAAATAAGTAGTACTTATAGAGGAATTTTTGCAACAGCCCTGTTGAAGCAACAGTTTAAAAGTGAAGTGATGAGTTAAAGATTTCTCTCTCTATCTCCCTTCAAAGGCACATCGTGGAGGAGGTGAATTTACTAACCTAACATCCATTCAACAAATATTCAGTGGACATTTACTACATTTTGCAAAGTTGAAGAAGACGTTGGCTCTACGGTCAACAGCTCCAAACTATTCGTAATAAGTGCTCTAATTACAAGTAAATACAAAGGGCATAATTTTATACAAAGTAAGCACATACTAAATATCAACCTTGCTTTTCAAGTTAGAACAGAGCTAAAAAGGCAATGCTTATTCATAAGCCATATAAGTTGATCAGGAGGAGAAAATTCTATTAAATTTCATAAATTTGGAGAGAGTCAGATAATCTAGGTTCTAGTCCTATTTTGCCTTAACCTAAATGCATGACTTTGTACAAATCATTTAATTTTTAGGAATTTTAGTTACTCATCTTTAACAATTGGAGTTAGACAAGTTGATCTTTTAAGATTTCTTCCCTCAAAAATTATGGGATTCTGTAAGTCTTTCAGAACACTTAGATTTCAACCATTAAGTGTCACCTAGGAAATCTAAAAAATGCAGCTGTTTTTGAGTAAAGTTAAATAGACAAAGTTGGATTTTTACTATAACCAGCCATCTTCCAAACATTTATAAATAATTAATGGAGTTTATGTGACCATTGCTATCATCCTATTATACTCATAAAAGTAGCTCCAATATTCAATGTCATCATGAAACTATTCTTTTTATTTATCTTTTATTTTTATTTTTTGCTGAGGAAGATTCACCCTGAGCTAACATCCATTGCCAAGCTTTCTCTTTTTGCTTGAGGAAGATTCACCCTGAGCTAACATCTGTGCCAATCTTCCTCTATTTTGTATGTGAGTCACTGCCACAACATGGCGGCCAATGAGTGGTGTAGGTCCACGCTCGGGAACCGAACCTGGGCCACCAAAGTGGAGTGTGCTGAACTTAACCACTAGGCTATGGGGCCAGCCCTGAAACTATTCTTTTTAAAAGTACAAAGCAACAAAAGAAGAAAAGCTTTAAAATACATCAGAAATAACATTCCTTCATTGTTTGTCTGATTATTATTGTGGTGATGGGAGTTAATATTTTGAAAAGGAGCCATTTTACCATAAAGGTGAGATATGCATTTCATAGAAAACAAACATTATAAAATCAAATAGAAAGTGTTAAAAACTGCTATTTGTATACACATTTCTAGTCTGATTTAAACATGCTTCATATTAATTTATTAAGTTCATTAATGATGCATAGGTGTCTCCCTACCATAATTCTGTAAATAAAGAAGTATTATGACATTAGAACACAAAATGATCTCAGAATATCTGACTCTCACTGTATGAGACCCATGAACTTGGCAATGCTTTCGTGACTGTTTTCACACCTTTTGACTTGTAAACACAAGTGCAGTGCACTCTTTAGAGATTTTTCACAACTTCGCTGAATAAGGTCAAGTCAAGAGACAGAAATTTCCACAAAATCATTTTGTATGTCATACATCCCACTTCTTACAAATTTGACTATAGTGCTACTAATTGCAGGGACAGAGAAATTAAAGGGATATAATTAGCATGAACATATCCAGAAATAAAAAAAATAATTGCTAGTTTCTCATCATGATTATTCAGTATGACCTAAATGTTTTTGGTAGAAAACTAGATATTATGATAATTAATATTTAAAATGATCTTTCCTTTTGATGAAATGTATAGGCAAGCTTCAATTCACTAAGTGGCCATGAATTCATTTTTGTGATAAGTTATTTTGAACCTAAAAAGATAAATTTGTGAGTGATGGGAAGCTCCCGCCCCCCGTGTATTGAACCCACAGAGCAGTTGGCTAATAGAAGTGGTAGTGCTCAAAGACTAGCTTTGTGTTCTGGTCCAGGGAGTGTGGAGATGAGGATGAGAGAGAGTGCTCCTCCTCTCATTTGCAAGATTGTTTCCAGATAAAATTTTGAAATAGCTAAGGGCTGTCTTTGATGTTTTGCTTTTTTTCCTCTTCATCCTTTTCCACTTCTTAATTTCTCTTTTCTGATGGCCCTAAAGTCCTCAGGGCCCCAAGCCCTACAAAGTGTGATCTCCTGTGAGTGGTGGCCTCATGGCCTCTTGAGTATTGCACAGGGCCCTGCACTCAGATGGGCCCCACACATGGCTTAATGCTCTACTGCATATTAATTATTCTTTTTTTTTTTTAATTTTTTGTTTATTGCAGTAACATTGGTTTATAACATTGTAAAAATTTCAGGTGTACATCATTGTACTTCTATTTCTGCATAGATTACATCATGTTCACCACCAAAATACTAATTACAACCCATCACCACACACATGTACCCAATTATCCCTTTCACCCTCCTCCCTCCCCTCTTCCCCTCTGGTAACCACCAATCCAATCTCTGTCCCTATGTGTTTGTTTATTGTTGTTATTATCTACTACTTAATGAAGGAAATCATACGGTATTTGACCTTCTCCCTCTGACTTATTTCACTTTGCATTATACCCTCAATGTCCATCCATGTTGTCACAAATGGCTGGATTTCATCGTTTCTTATGGCTGAGTAGTATTCCATTGCGTATATATACCACAGCTTCTTTATCCATTCGTCCCTTGATGGGCACTTAGGTTGCTTCCAAGTCTTGGCTATTGTGAATAATGCTGCAATGAACACAGGGGTGCATGTACCTTTGCAAATTGGTGTTTTCAAGTTCTTTGGATAAATACCCAACAGTGGAATAGCTGGATCATATGGCAGTTCTATCCTTGATTTTTTGAGGAATCTCCATACTGTTTTCCATAGTGGCTGCACCAGTTTGCACTCCCACCAGCAGTGTATGAGAGTTGCCTTCTCTCCACATCCTCTCCAACACATGTTGTTTCCTGTCTTGTTAATTATAGCCATTCTGACGGGCGTGAGGTGATATCTCATTGTAGTTTTGATTTGCATTTCCCTGATAGTTAGTGATTTTGAACATCTTTTCATGTGTCTGTTGGCCATCTGTATATCTTCTTTGGAGAAATGTCTGTTCAGGTCTTTTGCCCATTTTTTAATTGGGTTGTTAGTTTTTTTGTTGTTGAGATGCATGAGTTCTTTATATATTTTGGAGATTAAGCCCTTATCAGATGTATGGTTTGCAAATATCTTCTCCCAATTGTTAGGTTGTCTTTTCGTTTTGTTGATGGTTTCCTTTGCTGTGCAGAAGCTTTTTAGTTTGATGTAGTCCCATTTGTTTATTTTTTCTACTGTTTCTCTTGCCCGGTCAGATGTGGTGTTTGAAAAGATGTTGCTAAGACCGATGTCGAAGAGCGTACTGCCTATGTTTTCTTCTAGAATTTTCATAGTTTCAGGTCTTACATTCAAGTCTTTAATCCATTTGGAGTTAATTTTTGTGTATGGTGTAAGGTAAGGGTCTACTTTCATTTTTTTGCATGTGGCTATCCAGTTTTCCCAACACCATTTGTTGAAGAGACTTTCTTTTCCCCATTGTATGTTCTTGGCTCTTCTGTCAAAGATTAGCTGTCCATAGACGTGTGGGTTTATTTCTGGGCTTTCGATTCTATTCCATTGATCTGTGTGTCTGTTTTTGTGCCAGTACCATGCTGTTTTGGTTACTATAGCTTTGTAGTATATTTTGAAATCAGGGAGTGTGATACCTCCAGCTTTGTTCTTTTTGCTCAGGATTCCTTTAGCTATTCGGGGTCTTTTGTTGTTCCATATGAATTTTAGGATTCTTTGTTCTATTTCTGTGAAAAATGTTGTTGGAACTTTGATAGGGATTGCATTGAATCTATAGATTGCTTTAGGAAGCATAGACATCTTAACTATGTTAATTCTTCCAATCCAAGAGCACGGAATATCTTTCCATTTCTTTGTGTCTTCTTCAATTTCTTTCAGAAATGTTTTAAATTTTTCGGTGTACAGATCTTTCACCTCTTTGGTTAAGTTTATTCCTAGGTATTTTATTCTTTTTGTTGCAATTGTAAATGGGATGGTATTCTTAATTTCTCTTTCTGCTACTTCGTTGTTAGTGTACAGAAATGCAACTGATTTTTGTATGTTGATTTTGTATCCTGCAACTTTACCATATTCGTTTATTACTTCTAAAAGTTTTCTGGTGGATTCTTTAGGGTTTTCTATATATAAAATCATGTCATCTGCAAATAGTGACAGTTTCACTTCTTCCTTTCCAATTTGGATCCCTTTTATTTCTTTCTCTTGCCTGATTGCTCTGGCTAGGACTTCCAATACTATGTTAAATAGGAGTGGTGACAGTGGGCATCCTTGTCTGGTTCCTGTTCTTAGAGGGATAATATTAATTATTCTTAATAACTGTTCAAAAAAGGGCCATGCATTTTTATTTTGTGCTGGGCCAAAATAAAAGAATTATGTAGCCTGTCTTGCCTCCTACCCATAATGATCCAGTGATCATTAGCAACTATGCCAAAGAATAACCGTAAAGGAATATGAACTAATGTATAAATATCGAGTTACCCCTCAATTCTCTCAGTGATTGGAGTTCCTCAAATATCTACTTATGACCTTGGCTTATCACTTCACTGCCCTAGAACTCTGTTATTTCATCTGCAAAATAAGAACATCAAATTATAAACTATAAGTCCCCTTCCAATCTTTTTGTTTTTAATTTATTTTTTATTTTTTTTGTGAGGAAGATCAGCCCTGAGCTAACATCCATGCTAATTCTCCTCTTTTTCCTGAGGAAGACCAGCTCTGAGCTAACATTTATTGCCAATCCTCCTCCTTTTTTTTCCGCCAAAGCCCCAGTAGATAGTTGTATGTCATAGTTGCACATCCTTCTAGTTGCTGTACGTGGGATGCGGCCTCAGCATGGACGGAGAAGCGGTGCCTCAGTGCGTGCCCAGGATCCGAACCCCAGGCTGCCAACAGCAGAGCGCGCGCACTTAACCGCTAAGCCACGGGGCCGGCCCCTCCCCTTCCACTGTAAACTACTGCATCACCCTATATAAAACTAGGGACCTGGGCTTTTATGAGTGAGCTGTTTTCAACTCAGGCAAAATAAAAGATTACACGAAAATAATCTAGACCATTAAATGATCTGCTACCCTGGTCAATTTACTTAAACACAACTGCATGTTTTTGTGGAAATTTAATTTATTCATTCATTTATTCATTAAACATATACTTACCCATCATCATATCTATCATCTAGTTTATAAATTCCTTGTTAATTATCATGCCATTCCAGCAGCCTACAGCCCCATAAGGATAGGAATTCTGTATATCATGTTTATATCTATAGTCAGAGGACTTGGACACAGTACATGCTAGGAAAATACTTCTTAAATACAGGAAAATACAGGAATGTACAATTGAATGAAGTGAATACCCACTAAACGTCAAGTTTTGTGTTCAGTACTGGAGATCCAGAGTTGAATAAGACAAGACTCCTATCCTCAAGGTTCTAATATTCTAATGCGACACAGAGAGAAAGAAACCATTACAGACTGATGTAATCAATACTTTAATAGAAGCATGTTCCAAGTAGAGTACCAAGGAGGAATCCTCTCACTTTGGCTGGTGGTATTGGAAAAGGCTTCACGGAAGAGATGATGTTTGAGCTGAGTCTTAGAGCCTGAGTAGAAGCCCAGGTAAATAAAAAAGACAAAGGAGAGAGAGAACAGGCAAGGACATGGACGTGAGATCAAAGCTAGCTTGAGGAGAACTAGAAGTGGTTCAGGGTGATTGGAACACCGGAATCAGTGGAGGGTGATCAGAAACAAAGATAGGAAGATTAAAAGGAACCAGATAATGATGATCCTTTATGCATAATGAACTTATCATGAAGGTCCTGATGAGTCATTGTGGGCTTTTAAACAGGGAAAAGGACACAATCAAAGTTGTATTTTGAAAGATCTCTCTTGTTACAATAACAAGGGTACAATCTAGTTTAACTCCCAGGTTTCTAGGTAAGAATTCCACATTTTTCTGTTCAGTATTGAAGTGATGAATGCTCATATCAACCACAACTGGAGAGAGTGAGATAATCTGTGAGAAGTCTCAGAAAAGTAAAGGAGCTGAAAATGTAGGTCATGGGTGTGTAATTAATATAATTCTTGGCAAAATGAACACTATGGCTCATCAAATAATAAGAACATCAACAACAACAAAAGCAACACAAGATAAGTCTGAAAATCTCAAAATCCTTCCTAAATCAGTAAACAGGTGAACAGTACAATAAAGAATAAACAGATAAAAGGGAGTCAAAGTGCCAATGTGAACAATGTTGGTGACACATGTGAGAATAAAAGGACAATTGTATAATTCAAGGTAAATCATTTTTTTAAACTTGGGTGGAGACGAGTGTTTACTAAACATGAAAGATTATTATCAGTAGAGGAAGGAATTGTTTGTTTTTAATCCAAGAGGTCATTGTGAACAAAGGAAAAAAAAAAAAAAGAACAGTTACCATAGAAACCATTTTAAAATACTGAAGCCAACTTTACTACATCCAAGGAATTTAAAATCTTATATAAATCATTTGACCCTGTTTGAGGCAGTTGCCAATGTCTTCTCCCAAATATTTTCATTCATTTATTTGAGTAGAAAAATCAGAAAACTATGACTTGCCTATCCTCAGCATTATGGCAAAGCTGCACATATTCTTATATGATAACTTTTCAACTATTTAAATGAGTGCATGATTAACTGAATACCTATGATTATTAATTGCTTAATTAAATTACAGAACATTATACAAAATCAGGAACTGTGTATTTAGGTGTGAATACCACAAAAAGAATGTGTTAATATTCTCATCAGCCCCAATTAGAAAGAAAATAGAAGAGAAAAATAATAACCTACGATGTGAATTGTTTTTGTAAGGCTCTTAAGATATATGAGGGATTTATTATATGAAATTTAAAGTCTAGTATTTTTTTCCCCTCACAATATCTATTACCTTAAATTATACATTAAGGAAACTCTAAAGTTCATGGGCACCTGTGTGGTCTTCATTCCTCCTACAGAAGTCAACTCAAGGTCCCAGGTCTGATTGAGCACAGGCAGGGTTAAATAGCTACCAGTACAGTAGAAGAGTTTTCCTAAATGCAAATGTAGTGTTCCCAAATTCAGTTACAGTACTTTTGGGAAGGGTACCTTCCCAGTCTTGATGGAGAGGAAATCCCAGAGTCCTCACAACGTTCCAGATAATCCAAACACCTATAATGTCATATTTTCTCTTTTCTTTTCAAGAAACTGTGCCCTAGAGGAGCTAATTGAACAACCACCGAAGCAATGAAAATAGACGACACTGACTCTGTGAGGATTTTCTCCAAAACGTGACAGGAATGCTATTACTTTTGTTACGGGGGAAGAATCTAGAAAGATAATGTCAAGGAGTACAAGTGGAGATTTATGAGAGCAGTAGGTGCACAAGGAAGGAAGGCACTGAGACGCAACAGTCACACACAAGTGTCCAAGTGGCATCAGTGGGAGTATCATTCTCGTGAAGACCATCTTTCAGTTCATGGCCGGGCCCCCAATGCCACAAGAATGGAGAACTGACTGGGGCCTGAGTGAAAGACATTTTATGCTTAGGATGCACTGTTGATTGGGCTCTACTTAAAGTAAAGAATTCTATTTACTAAATTTTTAAGGAATCGCTGCTATCCAATTAACTTCCAAGAACCTTGCAACTCTTTATGGGCAATGCATAGAGTCACTCTTTTATTCTCCCAGAAATGATTTTGAAACTATAGGCACATGTCTCTGCACTTGTTCAGCCTGATATTTATATATAAAAAACACATAGCCTTTTTATATACTATAAACATTTAAAACATGAACTTTTTTTTTTTTTTGGTGAGGAAGATTGGCCCTGAGCTAACATCTGTTGCCAATCCTTCTCTTTTTTGCTTGAGGGATATTGTCCCTGAGCTAACATCTGTGCCAATCTTCCTCTATTTTGTATGTGGGATGCCTCCACAGCATGGCTTGATGAGCGGTGTGTAGGTCCACGCCTGGGATCTGAACTTGCGAACCCCAGGCCGTTGAAGTGGAGTGCATGAACCCAACCACAACGCCACCAGGCTGGCCCCTAAACATGAACTTTTTAAGAACGTTAATAGCATTAACACAATTGATCACTCCCTCCTTGAATTCTTTCTTTCCTTGGCTTCCAGATCTTCCTTCTCTCTTCCCTCTTCTTACCACATAGGCTGCAACTTCTCGGTCTCAGATGTGGGACCCTCCTCATTCCCCCATCCTCCATGCTGGATGCTTTATTTCTCAAATATCCTCTCTTTTCTATCTGCCCTAGTTTCCTGGGTGGTGTCAACCAATCCCACATCTTTAAATACTATCTGTATGCTCATAATTTCCAAATGTTTTCTCCAGCTGTGTCATCTCCCTTGATCTCTACAGTCATGTATACTCAACCACTTTCTTGGATGTCCTCCAGGCATCTAAAATGTAACATGTGCAAAAAAAAGCTCTTGATTTTCCTCGTCAATCCTGTTCCCAACAATCTTCTTTTGGGACTTCTTTGTCTTTCTTCACTTCATAATGAAAAATGAGGAGGCCAACTTTCCTTCCTCTCTCTCATACACCACATCCAATCCATCAGCAAATTATTTGGGCTTTACTTTCAAAATATATCTAGATTTTTACTACTTCTCTCTCCATCCACTGTTTAATATCTAATCCAAGCCACTCATCTCTCTTGCAACTTAACAAAATTACCTCCCTTCTGGTCTTCCTGCTTCCGTCATTGAAAATCAATATGATATTAAATATATTGTACTCACTCAACAAATACTTATGAAATATCTTCATTATGAAATGCACTATGCTAGTCAACGTGTAGGGCACTGACGTGAGTGTGACCCAGTTTTTGCCTTCAAGGTGTTTATATTCTGAATGGGTGGATTAGACATATACACGTACCGTAATGCAAAGCAATGCTAGGTAATTGCCATAAGAGTGCTACGAAGTGTTAAAGGAATTTACTCGAAGGAGAGGGAATTTCTGATTATATCCACAAGAAAGCCCTTGCTGAGGAGGCTGTGTTTAAGTTGGGCCTTGAAGATAAGTCAAGTTTTAGGAGCAGTCAACAGAGCTCATTCCTGAAAGTGCCCCAGCAAGAGACAGAAGAGTCAGGGCATCTTAAGAGCATTGCAAGTTGTGCCATTTGGCAGACATCTAGGGATAGGTAAGGGAGCTGGAGGAGACAAATGCTGGGCATGTAAGACAGAGTTGGAAGAGGGAAGCCAAGCCAAGAAGCTAGGACTTTAATAGGGAAGTCAAGAAATCAAGGAAGATTTTCACCATGGGGATAACAAAATTAAAGTGCTATGTTAAAAGGAACTAATTTGGAGGCAATGGGTGGGAATGCTCTAAGTTTTATTTGTAGGCCTTAGAGGCTCCTACATTGAGAGGCCTGCCACACCCTATATCAAGAGCAATCAAGTGTGCCCACACCCCCATTAAATATATTTGTACATATATAATTTTTGAATTTACTTGATTTACATTTGACTAGTTGACATAATTTTAGCATTTGTAAACCTCTGTTAATTTTAATTTAGCAGTTCTCTTTTTCTATTGGAAAGCCAATATTTTGCAGGCCCTTGAAGACCCTGAAGTCCTCAGGCACTTTATCCATAATGCACAATGGATAAAATGGCTCTGCAGGGCTGGCCCAGTGGCGTAGTGGTTATGTTTGCTCACTCTGCTTCTGTGGCTCGGAGTTCGTGGGTTCAGATCCCAGGTGTGCGGACCTACACACCACTCGTTAAGCCACGCTGTGGCAGTGTCCCACATACAAAATAGAGGAAGGTTGGCACAGGTGTTAGCTCAGGGCCAATCTTCCTCACCACTACCAACAACAAAAAAATGGCTCTGCAAACAGAAAGGCTTGGAGGATCATGAAACAATGTAAATGCTTTAATGCACTTAAAAGTAATATGAACATGTAATATACTTTTAGGAAGGAGAAATGTGTTTAAAGCATTACAGTTACAAAAACAATACACATATCTGAGAGGTCAATAGGGTCACCCATTCAGGCTGGATATGTGCCCTTAAAGTGATTTTATGGTCAAAAAACCAATTTTGATTAAAAATAAAAATCAGATATAAAATTTTTAAGAGGGCAGATAAGTAGGATTAAATTTAACTGGTTTCTTCTTTTGGTTTTACATATATTGTGACTAATTTCATCTTCAATTCATTAATTTAAGGATCATAATTTATCCATTTATTCATTAAATATGTATTTAACTATGATGTTCCCAAATATAAACAAACAATTTTTGTTTTGTGCTGAGTTTTGTTTAGTATTTAAATTCAAAATACTATCACACAACATTCATTATAGGAGGAAAGAGATTAAACCAAAAGGAGAATTTCAGCTTAAAAACAATAAATGGATTTTTGACACTGTTTTGTGGTTTAATAAGAATATTCATTAAGTCAGAGTAATAAAGTATAGAACTTAATCTCTCAAGGCACTATAAAAAAATCATAATCTTCACAAAATGGCAAACTTTTTCTTTCCCAATGCTTATTTGATGTTAAACTAAAAGAAATTATGTCTTCATTGTTTATTTATTGTTGTTTATTCTACTTCTCAGTCAACTTTTTTGTTAGTCTGAGGTTGTCTTCTACAGTGGAATGGATTTATAGGAAATATTATATTGAACCAAGAAAAGTTTAAAGTTGCTCATAAAAACAATTTTAGGGGCAGGTCATGATTACTATTTACTGAAGAGTTAGCAAATTTCATAGATATATCTCAAAGAGTAAGAATGCTTATCCCTTTTCTCATTTATTTTCCTTTGAATTTATTCACAAGGCTTAAAAATCAAAATTTGACCTTGCAGTCAATAATCCTCCTTTTTTATTAAAATGATCTCTACATGACACCTTAGCTTGCCCATTTGAATATTCTCTAGCATTCACCACTAGCTCAATGAGGTTGCGTTGATTCCCCCCTCTCTTACAATAATAAACACTGATATGTTAATTTAAAAATCCTGAAAATGTAATAGATTATCTTTAAATGAAAAAGATGTATTTGATAAGTCAGTCAAAAAGTCCTTTTTAGGCAAATGTTATGCAGCAGCATGATGAAATTTACAAAGAGCCTTAAACTATTGTCACTATCTTAAAGAAATTTCTAATCGGAAGAGTTCAGACATATATTTTTTTAGATGTGACTAAAAAACTGAAGTAACTCCACAAGCCACCTGTTAAATGGATCCCTTAGTTAGCCTTTAAGAGCAGAAAATGTATATACTAATTACGTGCATTTAAAATTTTAATACCCCTGTATTATTCTATTGTCCTGTATTTGCTTTTAAGGTTATATTTAAATTGATGAAAGTTACAGAAACATTCATTATTCTTAAGAGCAAAAGAAACTCTGCATTGCAGTCTGTCTGCTCATCCATAATTCAGGATCCCAGCCTAAAACATTATGCTCCAACAGACACAAATATTGGCAAAGGTGAAATGTTGAACTGCTACAATGGCAGCTAAATTATGTAGCAATCTGTGTGTGCGCTTTAATTTCCTAGCACTAGGAATCAAAATGAAAAGCAGAAAAACAGTCAACAATTATGGTTGTAAACTAAATAAACAGGACAGTAAAGCCAAGTTGCCATTATTCAACGCTACATGATTTTTATAAGTTATACACGGATCCGATATGACAGTAAAACCCAAGAGGAGGAAAAAACATTAGTTACTTGGATTATCTATCCAGACAAACAAAAGGGGATTCTAGAAGAATGTTCTTATGAATTTGAACTTTGAAAATAGTACCTCTAGTTCTATTATGTTGATATAAACTGATTTTTCCTTGAATAAATGCCCTCATTTGTCCTAATCATCTAAGCAATAATGCCAGCCCTCCATTTATTAGGACCCTGGTCACTGGTTTGGAGTTCTAGTAGGTAGAAAAAGTTACTAAATACCCTTGACAGAAGACAGGTCTCCACTGCCAAGGGCAGTTATCTCTTGTTTGGACTCAAAGCATCAGTAAGATGCACAATGAGAACTGAGATGGAGGAGACACGAACCTCGCCTGCTGAATGGGCAGAATAAACCCAGCAGGTCAATACGTTAACAGACATATCTGCCAGATCACCCTCACTTCCAGCTGCTTCATTTTGCTTCTGCTGATGCAGGCTAGCTATGTCGCATCTTGTGGCAGTGCAGACCTTACATTTTGTAGCCATTAATAACCTATATTTATATTAAATGAGTCATGCTGAAAACTAATGATAAATATCTAGTGCCCAGGAACTGTATCTCCTTCTGAATTGTAAGGCTTATTATTCTAACCTTGTCAGGTCCCCTTATGATGTTATAACTCTTTCTTTTACTAGAAAGGAAAAAATAACTAATATAGTAAGTAAAAATCACTTCATTATGTAATAAAATTACTAGTTTTATACAGCACAGAATATGTAAAACCATTAACATTCCTCCCAAAATCTGCATGACTAGAAAAACGTGCAACAAATGATCATGCCTGTGCCTTCTCATCCAATTTCCTTCCGGGACTATTGGAACAGCATGCCATATGACAGTATTTATAGTCTTTAAAGCACCTTTCATCTGTTATCTCACAGAGCTTGACAGCAATCTTGAGACGGCTAAGAGAGGTGAGACAGTCCACATTTTGCAAGTGGGGTCCCTAAATGCGGAGATGCTAAATAGGACACCCACTGTCACAGGCCTAGTGTAGGATGGGCATGGGGGGATTCCACTACTTCCTCTCCTCCACACACTTCTCAAGAAAAATCACTTACATACCCACTACAAAAAATAATAACATAAAACACTGAGGTATCCCTTTCTACTCCCTAACCATTACCTTAATAAAAGAATTTCCTTTCAAGCCAAATAAAAATAAAGAGGAAAATATCTGTAGGACCGTAATCCGATTCCGAATTAAGTTTTTCAAATTTACTGTTTATAATTTCTCTTTATTGTCAATATATATCTCATCCAGAGAATTTTCACATTTAATAGACTCAGAGGAAAATCTGCTTTATTACCCAATCATCGCTCCCACCCTTTTGTAAGGGACCTGTAGGTTTCCTTTCCATCGTTCTGTAGATGAGGTCACTGAGGGATAAAATGGTTCGGGAATTTGTGCCCAGACTAACAGCAAAGACAGACACAGACAGGGGAATGGAACTCCAAGTTCTGTGTTCCATCTACCCAAGTGAAGATGTACAACTTAAATTGGAGATCCTTGGCACTGGGCAAACCCAATCAGAGCTTTTTCAGCCTCGAGGAGATCTGTGTTCACATATTCAACACGGATCTGTTCTTGTAATTAAACAGGCTTTTTCTGGCATGATGAGTGGGATCTTTCAGCAATAAATGTGAAACAAGCACCACTTGCACTGAGGCATCCCAGATCAGCCCGGGTAGAAATACACGAGTGAGAGTCACGTGACTGCAGACGCTTCACTTAAATTGGTGGTCTCTGGGCAGACATGGAAAAAGACCCAGTTCCACCAATCTCCTGATTTTCTATAGCTGTGAGCATGTTCTGGGCCGCGAATATCCAGATTTAAGAGTTTAGTCTGTATTTGAGAGTCAAGAGTGCTTAACTGGAAATTCCTGCTATGCCCATCAAATATATTATAAGCAAAGAAAGTAGTGTTGTGACAGGTTAATATGATGGCTGTGGTGCAAAACCATAATGACCCCTTGCTGGAGATACTAGAAAACCTAAAATCCAACCTATGACATTATATTTAAGCTTTCCTGACAAAGACTAGAGCAAAACCCTGCTAAATATCGATATTTTTAAATCCTAAAAATATCCATTTGAAGCCTGGGAGAGCTGGCATTGGGATTGTAACAGAGAAGCAATATTTTCATCTACCTATAGATGAGGATTATTTTTATGGTTCAAGGAATTTACATATTTAACAAAAATTCACAGTTAGGAATTTATCTATGAGCTGCCATAACATTTCACTGTTAACTCTCAACGGTTTGCTGTTAGAGAAAGAACACTAGTGAGGGATGTGGTTCCAGGCCATATGCTGCCACTAACCATTAATCTCGTCACATCATTTCACTCTTCTGGCATCTTTGCCTCATCTCGCTTAAAGACTTTCTGGATCTCTAAGGACTTTCTAGTTAGGATAAGTAAACCACTACTTTACTTATCTGACTATAGCATATAGTTATTGTCTACCATTGTCACGATAACCTTATCGGGGCACCGTCACGATGTTGTATTGTCATCAGTTATTGAAGGACAGTTTGGTGGTACCTCTGAATACCCAGCTGGACACTGAATAACCACTAAGGTCACACAAAGGCAGGTACAAAAGCAAAAAAGGAGCTTTGCCTTTTTCCTACATAAAGAAGACAGTATCTTAAAATAGCATGGACTAGTTTGAAAACACTGGGATAAAACACATCATTTTGCTATTCTTTGCTGTGGTTTCATAAAGCTGAATAAAAAAGCAAGCCAATTGAAAAGATTCTAAGGTAAGTTGCTCTTTGAAATTTAAAGCCTATAAAAAAACCCAAACCAAAACAAACCCCGACCTTTCTGCCCCTTACCTTGCAGTCTTTGCATTACATTGGCGATGTCGCGAGATCGCGAGGTTGTTCTGGAGGCTGCCATGGTGCCTCCTGTAGCAGAAAACCAACACTAGAGACTCTTCGCCCAAGACAACGCAGCACTACGCCACTCCAGAAAACATACTTGAACTTCTCCAGATCTATCGAGTCATAAACGAATCCCAGGCACTTGCAACAGTCAGTGAGGAGACAGCACTCCCAGAGATTGAACCACTTCTTTTGCTTTAAGACTATCTTCTTAAATGAACTCAGGAACCTGAAAAACAAATAGAAAAGGTACAATATTTTTAAAAACTCTACATAGGTCACCCTAGTGCTAAAAGGAGACCTATTTTTACTCAGTTTGAATAGATGATTCATTACCAAGTGAAGTAACTAATGTAAAAATACTTCTATAAAGTGGTAGGCACATACTAGGAATTCTTACGATATTTGATAAAATATATACATACTTGAGATGCACACAATAAAATCAGTTGCTAAAAGGAGACATGTTCACTCTTATCCCATGTTTTCATTTTTTTTTTATAATTTTATTTATTTATTTATTTATTTTTCCCCCCAAAGCCCCAGTAGATAGTTGTGTGTCATAGCTGCACATCCTTCTAGTTGCTGTATGTGGGTCGCGGCCTCATCATGGCCGGAGAAGTGGTGTGTCGGTGCGCGCTCGGGATCTGAACCCGGGCCGCCAGCAGTGGAGCGCGCACACTTAACCGCTAAGCCATGGGGCCGGCCCAGCCATGTTTTCATTTTAAACCATAAACTTTTTTCATTGATTTACGAAAGTACTCAAAACACTGAGTTCTACTTCTCAATATTCACAGGTTCTCTTCTCTACGCTATTCTAGCCTGCTTTGTGCACAAGTGTGCGGTGTTTTGCTCTGTTTTGTTTGTACACTTTTCAGGAATGAGATCGAATCTTAGGTCCTAATAATTTGATGAATTGAAACAGTATAAATGTAAAACTATTTCATTCTAAAAATTTGAGTTTCAAATATTCTAATTTTAGAAGTCAAAATGGGTTTGATTTAGCTTTCTTCCTCCCCATATAGAAAGACTCTTAAGTAAGTTGTAAGGCTGGAGTAGGGGTGGGTTAAGCAGAGAGGACATTTTCCTGCTAACCCCTTCCTGAATTCTCTGCTTTGGTCAAGTTTAATTCATCATTCTGGACTGGGGGAGATAAAAGAGGGAGGAGAGTAGTGATGAAAGCTTGACATTGAGACATGTAACTTGAACAAGGATTTCCTAACCCTAGGGGTAGCTAAGAGAAGGTCTTGCCATGAATAAGATAATTAATGACAGAAAGAAGAGGAGGGTGAAAAATGCACCCGGAGAACGAAACTTAACCAAGGGGCCAAATTGAGGAAGGCTATGTGAGAATGATGCTTTATTACAATTCACACTCATTTCTTGGTTATGATCATGAAGGTGAAGGAAAAGAATGGGGTAGGGGAGGATGGCAAAAAAAAAAAAAAAAAAACTGAAAAGAAAAGACAGCCCATGTGTGGGATGGTCTATTTGTGAAAAGGAAAATAAGAGGAGTCTATGAGTGCTATCCAAAGTTACGTCATCACCTGAATATGGTCATAAAAACAGTATTATTTATGAACATTGGTCAAGTAATAGAGTGTAATTACAAATTACAATTTATTTTAAGAATTGCATTATTGGTATCTGGTTAGAATGCACAAATGCAAAGCTCATAATATCTTTTTTAGACTACCGTCTTAAAAAGGATGCAAAACATTGCACATTGCTGCTGCCCTGTGTGAAACCGCAGCATAAAGATGTACTGGGGCAAGAAAGGGTGACCTGGTCACTGAGCAAGTTGGGAGGCAGCAGTGCAGTGAAGAGCATTAATTGGTGAGAAGGTAGAGACAAGGTAGGCTTCTCTTGGCTTCTTGAAAGGATATTTACTAGAAGAAGGATCCAATACTTGGCAGCTTCTGGGATAGAGAGGTACATCTCTGTGGGTGGCTCTCCAAGGGAGTCTCAGAGGAGAAATAATTACTTATGGCTGGCCTGTCACGCACCAGGCCTACAGCCCTGCTGGAATTGTGTGCCCATTAGCAGGCTCTATCTCCTCGGGGAAAATGTTCCACCTGCCCACATACAAAAGCTACCTTAATTTGAAGACTAACAGACAGCAAGAAGTGCCTGAGGGATCTTACAAATGGCTCCTCTAAGCTGTTAGAAAGTTAGGTTCTCCAAATGTAAGAAAATAACTTTCTGAAGTCTAGTTATCTAGCTACCTACATACATACTAAGCAGAGATGAGGGAAGAAATCCATTTTAATTTAGCTACTTCATGCCATGCCCTGCTCAGCACTGGAGATCATAAATGATTAAGACCCGGTCCCCACCATCAATCAAGAATTATGGAATTAAAATGGGTTTCTGAAAGTCATTGCATTACAGATCACCATGCTTCCACACTCTTCTAGTTCACATTCATATTACACAATAGATTAATCCTGAAATATCTCCCCCTCTCTCTCCTTCTCTCCCTCTCTCTTTTGTTACCACATTAAACTCAGAATTTCTCTGCTTGTGTCCACCCTCAGCTTAGGTATTCAGTCTTACCTCCAGAGTATAACTAACTCACTCTGAGTGTCAGAGCTCAGTGCTGGGGGAACTAGGATGAATATGACACATGACCTATTTTTTGAGGAGCTTAGAACATAGTGGGAGATACAGCATAGAAAAGATAATATAACAATACCACGGGTAATTGCAAATATGGAGATGAAGGATACAAAGAATGGGCACTAAGGCAATCTGGAAGTTCTGGAGAGTCCTGGGAGGGAGCGAACCCCTGAACCGAGTCTTGGTAAATGAGTTAGAATTAGTCAGGTGAAAAATATGAAAGATGCATTCCAGGCAGAATGAATAGCTTGAACAAAGGTGTGGACACAAGAAACGCCATGATTCTACGTGGAACTACCCAGGGTTAGTGAAGGAATGTCACCAGGTGACATTCCGGAGCTGAGTGTGGAGAAGGAGGTAACAGCCAGACCGTGAGAGTCCTGCGTGCTATGCTCAGAAGCTTGGTCCTGATTCTCCAAGAGGCAACAGGAAAGCACTGAGAGATTTCAAGCTGAAGGTGACCAGGTATAATTTAGATTATTCTAGCTACATTTTTTAAGGGTGTATTTGAGAAAGACAAGACCGGAAGATCCAGGAAGATCTGTTAGCAAGGCATCTCAGGAGAACAGGTGGGAGATGATGAGAGACTGAAGTAGGGCAGTGATTGGAGGGTAAAATCTGAAAAATCTTTAGGAGGCAAAATGTGCAAGACTTGGTGATTGGTTGGGAAGAGGAGATAGGAAATAGGAGGTGGGGTAGTCAGAGTACCTTGGATGACTCTCGGGATTCTGACTTGAGATTTTGTAGGTAATGGTGCCCTCAACTGAGCTCAGCAGGAGAGGAACTATGTAGGCTTTACTGCCCAATACTCTTCAGTTCATACCCTCATATCCTTGCTGAACAATTTCTTAATTACCCCTTCACATCACCCCTCTGAAGGACACTTGTAGCTGAACAAATCCAAAAGATCACTAAATACCTAGCCCAGGACCCACACTCTGCTTGAAGCCATCACTAAACACACCTGCACATATTCAACATTATTTTCCTTCAATTCCTCCAGCACTAACAACCCATGCTATTATAAGTATGATCTGTCTTATATTCATAGACTGTGAACATTTTTCAGACATAGACACTATAACTCTTATTGTTTTGACATCCCACTCATTGATGCCAAGTATATCCCTGTGTGCATCCTAGCCCTCAGTATATATTTTTGTTTTATTGAATCAAGTTCATAATACTTAACCTCTACAAAACACCCCCCAGAAAACCCCTTCCTCCCTAATGCAGAAGAAGTTAATGCAATATCCTTCCCTTTTTAGACATAAGATAAAATATTTTGCTTTCATCATTCATGTATACACATATTTCCCCTTTTGTGAAATTACAATGTTCTTGCTTTTTACTGATACTTAATTTAAAGGGAAGTATGATTTGATAAGAAATTTGAAACTAATAAAACAATAAAAGGAGACTGGGAATTAGAAGATATGAGTTCTAGACTTAGTTTTGTTCCACTAGTTGGGTGATTTTGAGCTGGTGCTGTGCATGGAAGTCCTCAACAACTGCTTGTCACAGGGATTGTAGCACCGGGAAACGCACGTACCATGGACTAAGACAGACATGGAGCTGAGTCTTAATTCTGTCTCTTATCATCTGTGTGATCTTAAGAAAAGTGAGCTTTGTTTAATGCTAAATTAGGTTTAATTTAACTAATTTAAAAAGATCCATATATACTGTTCCTAGCAGATTGTTTGGTATATAGTAGAGTTTTAGCCGATAACTGGTTTCCATTTCCCTTCCCTTGGCCTCAGTTTCTCCATCTGCAATATGAGAGACGAGTTTAGAATGGAGATATGCTCTTAAGTGTGCTTTCCAGTTCCAAAACCAAGGCAGCACAAGTGACCACTCAAATGACTACAGGGTACAAGGTCACGAGATGTTGAAATTCATTCCTTGAAATGAATGATTACCTAGTGGTATTCTGGTTGAGGGCTTGACCTATACAGAGAACCAGAACATGAGGGGAAGATCCAGCACCACAAATGAGCTCACTTCCCAGGGTAATTAAGAGTTTTAAATTAGATGCAGGATATCGTGGGGGGTAGGGGAGGAAGAGAGGATAAGGGTGCAACTCGTATTGGAATGGAAAGGGAGAATTAGGTGGACATCGATGGGTTGTGTACCAATTTATAGTCCCTGCACCGTCTCCAAATCTTTCCAGGGGAAGGAACTAAGATTACAATGCAACTAATTATATTCACCACAGCTAGTAGAGAGGTAAGATTCTTATATTTATTATTTCATACAGTAAATGTATTGAGAAACTATTTGTAAAGGACAATAGTACTGAGTAAATAGCAGTGAACAAGACAGATAGGGCTTAGGTACCAGAGCGGGAGATGACATGAACAATAGTACAACACAGTAGGTTGATCACTGTAATGGAGAAATCCAGGGTACTGTGGGAGAAAATAGAACACCCAATCGATAACCATCTGCTGCATTTATCGAGCAGGATGCAGAGGGAATTTAGACTATCTGCTATTTGGGATTCTCCTATCTGAACAATGTGCTCTTAACACCAACACCTGTGAAAAGCACAGTAGTGAATCACCCCAATTCGACTTTTCCAGTCTCTAAGCAGAAGGAGCAATTGGCTACTAAAACATTTTCTCGTTTGTGCTACTAAAAAGGAATACATTAAGAAAAACACTAGTAGGCCACAAGAATACATCTTAAAGCAATGCAACTAAACTTTTAGATATTAGGAAACTACAGTAGAAAAGTCCAAACCCTGTAAAAACCAGAGATGATATGGCTCATTTCTAACTGAGAAACATGAACTGAGGGCATAAAACATAAACAGAGTCACAGAGGGGTATGAAGTATGCATATTATTTAATTAGATGTCTAAATATGTTCAAGAATAGCACCCCTATGAAAATCCACTATTAAACAAAAATAAAAAAGCTAATGAATACATTTCAACTTCCCTTCTGTTCTGAGTCATTTGCTGATGAGTCACATAAGTGTCTAATTTTACATTTAATTATTGTTTTTCTCTATTCACGCTTTAGTGATGGTGCTAATTAATAAACATTAAGATGGTTAAACAGTAGGGAAGAAGAGGGACATCCTGGAGTTAATATAAATATATTACTAATATATGTGTATGGGCCATCAGCAAATAGTGCTGGTAATTATTTACTATGATGGATTATATAGGGTAACAAATAAGAATTGGTCCTTTCCCTGGCATAACAAAAATGTGAGCAAATAATCAAAAGACAAAGTGCAGAGCTGATCAGCATGAAAGATGTTAAGATGATTCAACTTTTTTTGTAAGCTTGGAGTATAAATCATGCCCATAGATGTCTGCTGCCTTCCTCCCCTACTTTGCTATAGTATATTTTGCACTCCTTGCCGAGCATTAGTTCTCATTGGATTAGACCACCAGGAAGGACGCATTTAACAGATTTAAGAGATGGAGAAATGCAGATTTCTTCACAAGGGAGTCTTGCTTGGGTCCTGAGAGCCTGTCACCTTCAGACCACGGGGTGTGGCTGCAGTATCTACAGCTAAAGCCACCCGAGAAAATGCTACCAACCTCGCCCAGTCATGGGCTTCTCACATCCTGTCTCAGTTACACTTCCTTTCATTTCCGAGGAGCCGCGTGTGCTGCTTAATTATCCGAGTGGGTCCTAGTGTGGGACCCTACACATTTAACACAAGCAATTCTTGAAAAATTTTAAATGGTAAACTACCTTGTCCCAATCCCTACATTGCAAGAAGAAATCAAGCGGAAAGAATTCTTATATGGGGACAATGAGGACAGAAATAAACCAGTTTGAGAAAAAAGCACTAGTTAAGAAAGATAAAAATGA
Organism: Ceratotherium simum simum; assembly: GCF_057802395.1. Taxonomy (NCBI): domain Eukaryota; kingdom Metazoa; phylum Chordata; class Mammalia; order Perissodactyla; family Rhinocerotidae; genus Ceratotherium; species Ceratotherium simum. The sequence continues at coordinate 14,825,377 of NC_141937.1, read as the reverse complement.
GACTTTAACGTAAAAGCTGTGCAAATATTTGCAAAGGCTAGCAATATTATTATCCAAATCAGTCTGAAGATGTGCCTTAACCTTCAGCATGAAACATATTAAGTTAGCATTGATTGGGCACATTTTCTTCTAAATTTGCCACAAAGTAATGAACAGACTCAAAAACACAAGAATAATAGATATGTGTTTTATTACACTGTTCTGGTGATGTCAAGAACTTTTTATCTATACTATGAATCTTTTTCCTCATTGGGAATAGAAAGTCTCTCAACAATCTTCATGACTCATGATTAAATCAGATGGGGGTCATATTAATAACCTTCACTTAATTGAAAAGTATTCCACTTTCTCTTGCATAGGTCTGGCTTCTGTATACAAATGTTATCTTTAGGGAAGTGGCTTTCAGATGAAGTTAAAAATAGACACTCAAAAAGAGAAAAGTAATTCATTTTCAACTTTCTTAACGTTCACAGAAAAATTACAGATACATACAGGTTTTCCACTGCAAAATGAAAAGCTCAGAAATGAACATTCCAGGATGCGAACGCTGTTTCACAGCTGGTGTTTTCCCCTGGGCTGGACCTGACTCGATTGACAGAGAGGGCCTGAACTTGCATCCTCCAAGCTCTGTCATCCCAGGCAGGCACTGAACCCCATTTCCCAACGGGATTTCTTGGCTTTGAGGCTGACAGCTGCCTTATTTTGCACTATTTTCCTGCCCTTTGCCGTTCACCTGCAGCCCTGTGAGCCACCATTTCACAGAACTCTTCAGGCAGCAATGCAATCTCTGTCTGAAACGTGTCTTTCTGGAGAGCAGATGAAAGTTATCTTGCCCTCTAGCGTAGGCTCAGCCTGGAAGCGATTGCACAGTGACAGCAGAGTCGAGTCTGAAGCCCGGGCCTCCGCTTGTCTGCAAGCCCTGGACTGTGCTTCCCATTTCTCCTCCCCCAGCCCTTCCTAAAATAAGGGTGGAGGAAGGGAGGCTCCTAGAATTTGCTCAACGCCCTGCATCTCCCATCTGATAGTAGCAACGGTACCGACCATCACAATAACAGGGTGGCTGCCTTTTGCGTCTGCATCACTGGAGCCGAAAACGCGAGCCGCAAGCGGAAACGACAACTCCGAGAGGGGGATATTAATAGCGATATCTACGTACAAGATGCAAGGATGACGCCCCCCACCTCCCTATCTCCTCATCCAGGAGTATCAGACACCTACACACACCACCACCACATTCCTCACCCTCCGCCTCCCATGAAGCACGCACAACCCGAGCATGCAAGTACAAACTTGCTTACAATTTGTCTGCAATTTGTTCGGCTTGCACCGATATTCTCTCTCTCTCTCTCTTTCTCACTCTCTGCTTCCTTTTACCTTCTCTCGCTCGGGCTCGTTCAGGTTCCAGGCAGCGAAGCGAGCGAACCGCCGGCCGCGGTCCCCGGGAGCTCGGCGCGGTGGCAGGGCTGCGGGGAGCCGGCCGCCCTGGTGACAGGGTACAACAAGCCGGGCCGACGGCCCCGCAGCCGCGCTCCCCGGGGCGCGCTGGCGCGCTCACTCACTCACTCCTGCGCCCAGCTGCTCGGCGACTCTTCCCTCCCTCTGCAATCGGGTCCTCCTCCCGGCTGCACCCTGGGGTTTTAGGCCTCCCCCGCTCCCTGCACTAATGCTCCTTTCGGAGGGGAAGGTCAGCGAGGCGGGTTCAGACCCGGGCAGAGTCCCAGCACTACCCCTGCGCCGCCACACCCCTCCCCGGCCCCGCGCCCCGCGCCCCGCGCCGGGCTCCGGGATGCGCCGGTCCCTGGAAGAGCGGGGGGCGGGGACCTGGAGGCTCTCTCGCAGGCTTCCCCTACCTCCTGGAGATGCACGGCCTCCGGCGTCTCTCCGCAGCTGCAAAGCCGCGCTGTGACCCACTCTCTCGGCGAGCCTTTCCACGGGGTCCACCTCCCGGGGGGTCGAGGACGGAAAGAAATGGCCGAGAGCGCCGGGAAGGCGATGCGCTGCACTGGCTGTTAACTTTTGCCTACGGTTTCCACTGCCTGGCTGACCTTTCTGAGCAGAACCTATCTTGAAAGGCTGGGGAGGTTCCCTGATGGTCCCAGGAAGGAAGTGATGCAGTTCAGTGAGGACATTCCGCTGCTCCTTTTAAATCAACTTTCAAAAAGATCATAACAGCTGACCTTTTGGCTGTCAAATCAGTAGCAAATAATTTTAGGGAGACTGGTCAGACTTTACAGTTTTTTGTTACTGTTGTTTATAAAGCTTGGATTTCCTGAGAAGGCACTTGACGTGGTGATCAGGTTTATTCTCGGTTGCTCATTAAGATGAGGCTGAAGAACCGCCTTCAGATTCCTCGGATGCACCATATGCACGCTGCCCTCTGCAGAGTCATTCGAGTCTCTTATCACAAGTCCTTACGATGTAGAGGAGGTCCTTGTGTTGCCTGGTAGCGGTCGGGAGAATTTATTTTGTTGTGGTTTTATGGTTTCCAAGCAAAGTCAAACACAGTCTCTCTTCACCAACAAAGAAGCCCAAGTCCAATAGGATTATGGCAGTTCAAAGAATCGAAGCTATGTGGCAAGAATCTTAAAAATAATTACCCCCTTGAATTTTCAATCTGAACAAAACGGGTTTCTATTCTCTAAATTTGCTGAATGGAAGGACCAGCTTATAAAGTGGATGAAGTTTCTTTTTGCCTCCTGCTGTTCCCTCACTTGCTGCCAACACTGCACTATTTAGTTTTGCATTTTCTTCACATTCTCCTTCTTCCGGATTCCATTAAAATAATAATATCTGAAATGAATCTGGTAAACCAACCTGATGTGTTATCTTTCCCTGTGTTTACATTTTTTAGAGACCAAAGAATAAATCTCTAATTGCAGAACTTGTGATGCCAGGAAGTTGGGCCTGTAGAGAGTGGTGTTGGGGATCATCCTCAATCCATATCCTGCCTCTGCCTCATGTACCCAATGAGGGCTACACTCACTATGGAGACCCAGAGCTCCTTCTGGAAATAACCTGCCGGAGCCTAGTCATTCCAGATAGCACCCTCTGCCTGGGTGGCCACTACTCTGAGATCCAAACTTCCAGGCCTACCAATTGGGAAAAAATGGACGAGACTCAGTTCTTCCTCTCAAGCTCTACCTTTATTTAACCAACTCACTCTGAAGGCTTTTGAGGATGGGGTGGGAAGATTCTAAAACTTGACACTCTATGTGTTAAGCAGTTGCTTCCTGAGGTTGACTTACTTGAGAAGTGAGCCAGTTAAACCTTGAGCCTGAAAAATTGCTCCCACCAACTGAAACTCCTTAACTAGTCCTAGCTGCTGCTCTCCCCCGCTCAGATAGGCAGGAGCCTAGGGCTGGCTGGCTGGCACTGGCTACCTGATGAGCAGAGCTTCCACTCTCAGCTCAACTTTGTCCTCCACAAAAAGACTAAGCACATTATAGACTTTTGGAAAAGGCATGTCTTTTTCATACACCCCAGGGAGGTGTCTTGTAGCTCCATTTATTCAACAACTATTATTCAAACACCTACCGTATACCAAATATCACCCTAAGCATTGGGGCTACAGTGGTAAACAGAACCTGACCTGGTTCCTGCCTTCACAGAGCTTACAGTGTGATCCGGAAGATGGACATTCATCCAAGAACCAAACAAATAATTATAAAACCTCAGCCTCCAAGAGAAGACAAATGTTATTGTGAGGGCTTTCATGGAAGGGAATTCATTTAGTTTAGCGATCAGAAAGACTTTGCTAAGGAGGTGACATTTGAACTGTGACCGACAGGAACGGTGGCATTAATGAGGTGAAAGAGGGGTAGGGTGGGATTCTGGAAGAGCACTCCAGAAAGACAGAACAACACGTGCAAAGGCCCCATGGAAGAAAAGTGCATTGTGCATTTGAGGATCTGAGGGAGACCAATGTGGCTGCAGAAGAGAAAGCAAAGGAGGGGACAGAGGCTTCCAGGAACAACAGGCCCAAAAAGCAAAGGGCACGTTGTGTGGGCCTTAAAAACCGGCCTTAAGAGATGAGTCTTTACATGAAGCCATTAACGTGTTTTCAGTAGGTGGTGCAACATAATTAGATACGTGTTTGATATTTTTCCTGCCTGTAATGTGGAACTCAGATTAGAAGTGGGGCTAAAAGAGGTGGATTAGTTAGGAAGCTGCTACAGTAATCCTTTAGACAGATCACAGCATTCATTATCAGATTGATGGTGACAGAAAAAGTGGATGGATTTGAGGGACATTTAATAGCTAAAACATACAGGACATAAAGCTCTGTGAGGCAAAAGGAAGTCAGAATAGTATAGTGGTTAAAATCTTGGGTTTTGAAGCAAGAAAGACTCAGGTTTGAGTCCCAGCTCCGTCATTAACCACCAGTGTGATTTTTACCCAGTAATTTAACCTTTCACAAATTCAGATTTTACAAACCTGTAATTCGGGATTATAACAATATATCTCATTCATAAGGCTGTTGTGGGCACTAAATGAGCTAATACTTGGAAAGCACTTCGTACCTGCCAGTGCCTGGCATGTGGTCAATGAAAGCAATATAATTAATATCATTATTATAGTTGTAGTTATTTTTACGATTATTCTGTGTATTTCTGAAGTTGGCAAATAAATGGAAGTCATCAGTGTCTACTTCACTTTGCAATAGGCTGATTGGGCTCAGACACCTCTTCCTGAGAGCAGCAAACTGTAATCATGGGGCCATCGTGGGCTGAGAGACAATGGCCAGGGCAGCAACCCAATTTCCTCCTCCACCAAGCCCAAGGGCCTGCCCTCCTCATCAGTCTTCTCTTCATGCTCTCTCAGTTTATATAGAATCCTATTCTCATACATCATGGTAGCTGGGCCCCCAATATCTCCTCTTTGCGTTAATAGGAGATGCCAAAGAACAGCAAAACATTACACGTTGTTTTCAGTACAGCTTTATCCCAATGCCGGCATCATTGTGTTCTATATATTTATAAAATAAGAGCCATTTGAAATCAGCAAATAATCATTTCTATTTCTATCATTTCTGATTACATAATTGCGTTAATACTATGGCAAAAATTTGCCATAATTAAAATAGGCCGTTAATTGATCAAAAGAATCAGCCCCAAGCTCTTACCAGAGGTGCATCTTTACTGGCAGGAGCACATGTGCAACTCCACAAGTGGATCTCTCCTTCCACCTCCCTGCCTTAGTCTCAAGTCTCTTCAAAACAAACTTCTAGTCAAGACTTGGAAGCAACCCAGGTGCCCATCAATGGATGAATGGGTAAAGAAGATGTGGTAAAAATATACAATGCAATACTACTCAGCCATAAAAAAGATGAAATTGTGCCATTTGGGACAACATGGAAGGTGTTATGCTAAGCAAAATAAGTCAGACAGAGAAAGGCCAAGTACCATATGATTTCACTCATACGTAAAAGATAAACAAACAAACAAACACATAGATAAGGAGAACAGATTGGTGGTTTCCAGAGGGGAAGGGGGTGAGGGGAGTGCAAAGGGATAAAGGGGCACATGTATGTGACAGATGGAAACTAGACTTTTGGTGCTGAACACCATGCAGTCTATACAGAAGCCGAAATATATGTACATCTGAAATTCATACAATGTTTTAAACCAATGTGACCTCAATAAAATAACAAAAAGAAAAAAATACTTGTATGTACAGTGCATGAAAACTAAGTAAAATGATTCTCTCACTTTTTAAAGATAAAGGGACTTTGTATCAGTCAGGGTCTTGATGCAATCAGTAATGATCTGGTTGGGCTTTAAGAGTTTGGCAGCCCCTTACTGCTGATGGAGTCATTACAATCTGCTGACAAGGAGGAAGGACGGCCAGGGAAGGAGAGACTACTTCTCCTGGCAAGGAAGGCTTAGGAGGATTTGGGATTCAAAGAGTACTAAGATTCACCCAAATCCTCCAGAACGCCCCTTTCCCAATTCTTAGGGCCCACTCTTTCCAACAAAGGCCTTAACATTCACATAAGAGGCCTAGCAAGACTTCGAATTGATCTTGCGTTATACGTTTACAACCTGCAGCAACAGATATTTGGTCTGATTTTTGACTGCATCAACAACATGGCTCCAAGGGTGAGGATCCTAGAAGCTCTCTGGGTGTCTGACCATGCTTTGTTGCAAGACTGAAAAGTTCCTGAGTTTGTCATTTTCTTTATTTATCATCTCCATTGCAGTCAGAAGTAGGTGACACTCTCCATAGTTCTAGTTCTCTTTTCTATTCCACAGTAATAGCCAACTTGGTTTCCTAAATTCTTGTCTTCAATAGGCCCTTAATTTTAGGCAGCGATAGGCGTTAATTTAAGTAACTGTTTGCCACTCATGTCTCCTTAGAATTCTCTTTGACATTGGAATCAGATCATCAGGGTGTGCAAACCCAACCAGGTCAACTAACCAATTTGAGATTCCCATCTTTGAAGGTCTGGAGCAAGTCTTGGCATGAAATATTGTCAGGATGCATTAAAGAAAAATCAGAACAACCTGAGGATTTCACACAGGGACTTAGGTGCTTAAAAGCTGTTGGTAAGGCTAGAGAAGTAGCCATTAGTGTGGCTGCCTTTAGTTCCAGGTAGCACCATTGCAGGTGTGATCCAGAACTCAGCGACTTGCTATTGCCACCCAGAGGCCAGGATACTGCAGCAAACGGGCAGCAGCATCACGGTGTCCCTGCTCTGACACTAGTCCTGGTGATGGCACTTGCCTTCAGGCAGTTACTGTAAAACTGCTGCCATTGCTGCTGGAGGGGGAATTTCTCCGTGTCCTCTTTCTAATCTAATGTAAGAACTTTGGCAGGATGCCAATTTCATCCAATCCCAGCAGGAAAGGGAGCCTGGAAAATGTAATCCCCAACCTTCCAGCCCCTGAAATACAGGAGACAGCATAGAACAGGTTGTGAATGAAGGCTGTTTGCCAACAAAACAGTGTTCACTACAAACACAGACTCGGGGTGAATGCAAAGGATAATACAAATATTTATTTAAATGAAAACTCACTGAAATTCCAATTTAAAACGTTGGGTCTTTTTAATCTATTTTAAGTCTCATATTAATATTGTTTAAAAATTTTTAAAGTTAGGATTTTATGACTATTTTTAAAAAGAACACAAAATATTTAGCATTACTGATGAATTTTAAGATGATATTATTAATTCCCTGGTGTAATTTTCTTGTCAGTTTCTCCCCATGGTTCCTTGAGGAGCTGTCCTTCTTGGACCATTGTTGCTCCTCCTCTACGCTAGCTACCCACTCCCATGATCGTAGTCTTGACCTTGTCATTATCAATAAAGATAATTATTTGGTAATGATAGTCTCAACTGTCAACACCCCACTCTCTGATCACCACCTCTTTGGTTTCTAGCCCCCTCCCTCTAGAGCTCCAATTCCAATAACTCCTCAACTGAATAGGGCCTTCTATCCATTGGCAGGGCCACTGCCCACCCTTACAATGCCTTTGAATTAGAGACGGAGCTGTTCTTCAAGACACTTCAATTCCATCTTTTGGAAACTGTTACACTAGACCATTTTTTGATAAAACAAAATATTTGAATTCCATCTCCCAGAAAAGCATTATAATACATATGAAAATGATAAATTTCAACTATGAATGGTGTGCACTTAGAAAGGGTACCCTCACATGTTCTGCTTCGGCGGCCTGGGGTTTGCGGGTTTGGATCCTGGGCGCGGACCTACTCACTGCTCATCAAGCCATGCTGAGGCGGCGTCCCACATAGAAGAGCTACAACTCTACAACTATAATATACAACTATGTACTGGGGCTTTGGGGAGAAAAAAGAAAAAGAGGAAGATTGGCAGCAGATGTTAGTGCAGGGCCAATCTTCCTGAAAAAAAAACAAGGGGGAGAAAGTGTACCCTTAGGTGTATACAGCGCATAACCTACATCAGCCATATGTGGCAACTCAGTGACTATTGATCCTACCATTTTTTTTTCATTGTCCATCCCTCCTTTTACGTTTATTTCTCTTAAACTGGTTTAAATTCCGTGTTTAATCATTATATTCACCTCTTTACATTTATTCTCAACTACCTTTCCTCTCACTTTGTCATACTCACTTGGCTAAACCTCATACTTTGTTAGATTCACCTCTGTCTACTTTGTGCATGCACTCACACTGCTGAACATGGCTGGAGAAAAACTCAGTCATGCTAACTGGTCTTTGCATCCGTGATGACTAAACCAAATGCCACCGAATACTGCGTTTCTCTAATCCATACACTCTCCCACTTTCCTAAACAAACTTCATACTCTTTCTTATTTCCCCAAACTTCCAACATCTTTTTCCACATCTAAATCTTCAACTGCTAACCCTTTTTCCTATTTCCCTTGAACATTTTAGGCCATCAAAGGAGAATTTCCATAAGCTCCCAGTACCACCTGCACTATCTGCATCAGTGCTGTATGTAATATTCAAACTCGTCTTTCGCTGCGAATGAACTCTTCAAGCTCCTACCTAAGGCTCACTCTTCCGCTCATCTACTCAGTTCATCCTTCCTGCCAACAATGCTTTCCTCTCTTCCCAGAATCATTAACTTCTTTTCTCTTTACTAGTTCATTCCCATCAGCATGTAAACATGCTGCTATTTATCTCATATTTAAAAAAAACTCTCTTGAAGGCCACCTGAGCTCCAAATACCACCCCATTTCTTTCCTTATTCTCAAGCGAACTCCTTGAAAGAGTTGGCTATACTCTTAGTTGGCAATGTCTCCAACCACTTTCTTTTGAACTCACAGCAGCCACCTTATCTAGGTTACCAATGACTCCCTCTTTGCTAAATTCAATTGTCCTGTCTCTGTCCCTATCTTGACCAGTTAGAACCATTTGACAACTTTTATCTCCTCTCTCTTCTTTAAACTGCTTTCCTCACTTGCCTTCTGAACCCACCACACACTTCCGTCGCTTTGGCTACTCCTTCTTGGTCTCCTTTGCTACTTCCTTCTCATCTCCCAACCTCTAGACTTTGGAGGACCATAAGCTCCATCCTTGGAGCTTTTCTATTTTCCAGCTGCACTGATTTCTAGGTAATCTTATTCAATTTCACGGTGTTAAATACCATGTGTACGCTGTGAACTCCCGAATTTAAATCTCTAGCCCAGACCTCTCTCCTGAATTCCAGACTTGGATACCCAATCTCCTACTCAAGATTTCCACCGGGAAGTTTAAAAGGTATCCCAAATAAAATATGTCCAAATCTAAATTTGTGATCTTCCCTTCCAAACCTGCTCTTCTTTCTGCCTTCCTCATTTCAATTAATGATAACTCCATCCTTCTCAATTGCTCAAGCTAAGGCTTTGGTGTCACACTTAACAATTCTTTTTCTCAGTCCTCACCTTCATTCAATCAGCAAATCACATTGATTCTATCTTAAAAATATATCTATAGAACATTCTTGTTCTTAGCAAATAAATCCTGAAATAGTAGTAGTAAGGTATGATGTATCCAACAATACTCTCAGACAGTTCAGAAAAAATAATGTGATGAAAGATGAGAGGAATATTTAGAGAAAGTAAATAGGGCAAAATGTAAACAATCAATGAATCTGGTTGAAAAGTATATGGAAGTTCGGTGTAATATTCTTGACACTTTTCTCCAGGTTACAACAAATATACTTCAAATCCATTACTCGTCAGCTCCACTGCTCCTATGCTGGACCATCATCTCTTGACTCCAGGCTGTTCTTGATATAACAGCCACATAAATCTTATTACAGCATGAATCAGGTGCTGTCACTCCTTTGCTCAAAACCCTCCAATAGCATTCCATCTTACTTAGAGTGAAGACTGAAGTCCTTTTATAATCTGTAAGGCCCTCCATGATTTGCTCCCATCTCCCCATCAGCTCTCTAGTCTCAACTACGACTCTCCCCTTCACCCTCTGCACAGCAGTCACATGCGCTCCTTGATGTTCCTGAAGGTTCCCAGTCTCCTGCTTCAGGGCATTTTCATATAATATTCCTTCTGCCAAGAAACTCAATTCTGAAAATTATTCACAGGGCTTACTCCCTAACTTTTTTCAGCTCTTTCATCAAATATCACCTTCTCAGTAAAGTCTGTCTTGTACGCCCTACATAAAATTTTAAAATACCTTCCACTTTACCTTGAACTTTCTACCCTTCTTCTCCACTTTATTTTTTTTTCTCCAGCATTTAAAACCAACAAGGTATATGTATATATTTCCTTCCTTATCTGGTTTATTTTCTGTCTACCCGTAGAATGTAAGCTCCGTAAGGGAAGATATTTTTGTCTGTTTGTTAACTCTTATATTCCCAGCATTTAAAATGGATGCAGAAAAGATAATAAATATTCGTTGGGGCTGGCACCATGGCGTAGCGGTTAAGTGTGCACGCTCCGCTGCTGGTGGCCTGGGTTCGAATCCTGGGTGCGCACCGATGCACCGCTTGTCAGGCCATGCTGTGGCGACGTCCCATATAAAGTAGAGGAAGATGGGCACGGATGTTAGCCCAGGGCCAGTCTTCCTCAGCAAAAAGAGGAGGATTGGCATGGATGTTAGCTCAGGGCTGATCTTCCTCACAAAAAATATATATATATATTTGTTGAATAAATAAATGAATAATGTACTAATCTTACTATACTTTATGGAATTCTACATATCCTCAATTATACCATTATGTTATTGTCAAACCCACTGGAAATTAGTTAGCCAAACCTCTGGGACACCTGGATCCTCAATGGGTGATCAATACAGGATGATTCCATGTTTCCTGATGTAAAGTGGTAAAAAACAATATTTTTCTTTCTTTTCAGCTCTTAATTCTATCATTTCTTCTTGGTTCACAATTTTGTAACTACTCCAAAGCATATCTATCACTGTACTTTGGCATTGTTTGGATATGTAGTTTTATGCCTGAAGTGGCTCTTGCTAAGTAGACATTTCTGAAATCTGCTGATAAATTCACTTCTGAGATTTTGTGTTCTTTTCTCAGGTCCCTTGGGTTTGTGTCACAGTCTAGACATATTGGAGTCTTTTCTTTATTCTTCATCATATATTAATAGCATCTACCATTTTTCTGTTCTAATTCCTCTCTTTTTCAAAGGATCTTAACATTTTCTGGATACTTTGACAATAAATTTCATAAGCCACCACCATTCTGCCTCACTTGTGTACAATAATTTTCCTAAACACTGTTTTGAACTGAGCTTTTGTTTACGAGATAACTGTGCCAGTAATGACATCAGGTTATAGATGAGTTTGCAATGGGAAAAGATCATGTGGATTGAACAACTTCTTAATTGGATTCCTACAAAGAATGTTCCAGAATGGCTGAATGAGCTCGCTGGTACACAGTTTTATTGGCCACTTGGAAATACTTTAAGGAACCTCTGAGAAAGGAAAAGAGATAGTTATTTGTGAATTTCTTCTTCCTGGTTTATTTCACTACCCATACCTATTTCCAGCTGGAAAATTTGTGAGAAATCATCAGAATCAAGTTTCTGTATGAATATGTGTCGGTTCAGACTCACTGTGATGCTAGCAGCAGAAAAGCCAGCTGAACCTGGCAAAAACAATAGAGGAGATTTGTTAGCTCATGCAAGTCCAAAGGGATAAGTTTCAGGATTCACCCAAAGTTTCCATCAAGGGTTTGCTTTCTTTCTTTTCCTCTCTGTTTTGCTGCCCACAGGTTGGCTTCATTCTAAGGCTGATTCCTCTTATGGTTGTAGGATAGGTACTACCAAAAAGTGGGCTGCATAATTCTTGGTCCGCCCATTGGGAAAGAACGTACTTGCATCTAAAAGTTCCAGGCAAAGGCCCTAAAATTTACCCCAAGTGGACTAGCTTAGGTTATGTGCCCAACACCCTCCTTCCAATGAACCACTATGAGGAAGGTAGTAGGTACCGTAAGGAAGGTGAGAGAGGATAATAAATCCTGGGGAGACAATCTGCCAATGTTTCCTACAGACTAGAAGTGTTTTACTCACTAATCTTACTAGGGACTCTTTTCCTTGGGGCTGCATCTTGTATTCCAAAAAACAGACAAAGCATCTTAAAAATACTATATCACATTATACGTATGTGAGTATTTTCCTACGCCGATGAATAAAAACATGACCGACTATTTATCTTAATTAACTACATTTATTGTTGTCATATATATCAATAGCTACAGAAAGAGTATTAACTAATTGATGGGACATATTAATTAACTTCTAGAAAAACTTCCTAGACAAAAATATTTTGCACATGAAACGTCATCATGTGGACGAGAGAGACCCCCTATTACCTATCTCTCTTGAGCATAAAATAAGAGAAAATGAATTTGCTGTTAGCATGAAATATTTAGGTTAAATAGAGAAAGAATTTCTTGACAGTAGGATATGCTAAATCCCAAAGTTTTTACCCCCTGGGTATCTTTGAGCACAGTTTTGGGGTTCCTCTGTCTATATTCTAAAATAAATCTGGCAACCAACAGGGTCTAAAATGGGTATAAAAAATTAATTTTGCCTCTCCAAGCACAGAACTGCAATGTGTCCCAGGATGACTACCAGAGTGACAGTTGTCATGGTCGTTAAGGCCAATGGACTGTATTTCCATCTCCATTTAGTGCTAGCTGGTAACTCTGATGGCCAAGGTATTGCACTCCAAGCAGAGTGCTCAGATTTCTCTCCAACTTTCATGTGTCGTGACAGAGACACAAGCATGGAATGATAGGATAGACTAGAAAAGCCAAGACTCAAAATCCAGGAAGACAAGCAGAGTTAGGGTTCAGAAATGCATTCATTCATTCATTCCTTCAATATTTACTGAGTGCTTACTATGTACGTGCCAAGCAATGTTCTTCATGCTGATTGAAGAAGTGAAAAAAGTAGAAAACATCCTTGCTTTCATGAAGTTATCTTCTAGAAAGGAAAGCAGATAATAAACAATAGACATACAAATATGTACTATATTGAATAATGGTAGCTGCTAAGGAGAAAAAAATAAAGCAGAGAAAAGATAAAAGCTGTGTCCAGTAAATGGCTGAAATTTTAGTTAGTGTCGCCAGGGAAGACAGCACTGAGAATGTAAGAAGAGTCCTGAAGGTAGTAAATCAGGAAGTGATACAGATATCTGCGGAAAGCATTCTGGGGACAGCAAAGGTCAAGTGCAAAGGTCCTGAGGTTGAAAACTTCCTGTTCTATTTGAGGAATAGGAAGGAAGCTGGAGTGGCTACAGTGCAGTGAGTGATGGGGAGAGCCATAGGAGATGAGGTCAGAGAAATAGCAAGTAGTAGTGGGAGACAGATCGTTTAGTGCTGATAAGTCATTATAGAGACTTTGCTGTTACTCTAGGTGATATGGGAATCCTGAGTACAAGAATGACATGATGCAATTTGTATTTTAAGAAAACTCTAGCTACTATGTTGATAGGAGCCTGAATTATCAAAATCAAGAGCAGGAAAACCAATTGGGAGGCCATTGCAATAACACAAGTGAGAGATGATTGTAGCTTGGACCAGGGTGGTGACAATGTGGGTGGTGAGAAGTGACTAGATTCTGAATATATTTTGAAGTGAGAGATTATAAGATTTATTGACAGTCTGGATGTGACTCATGAAAGAAAAGTCATTAGGACATTAAGACCGGAAGAGTGTTCCCAAAGGATTCCATGAAAACATTTGAGTTCCAACAGATCTGAAATTGGAAGTGGGCCATTTGTATGGAGCAACTAACAAATGAAATTCTGGGCCAGTGAGGATGGATATAGAATAACAAATGTTCTAAACCTCGGATAAGATCCAGAGTGAATCAGGGTGATGCAAGAATGGCTGAGAAAAAGCGATTGACAGATCTATATCAGGTGATCACGGAGGCATCCGGGATGCCTAGGAGCATGTGTCATGATAATTTTGACTCTGGTGGACTTTGGGTAACGGGCAGTAATTTGATCATGTGGAACAAGGCAGTAATTCATTGGTTCAGAGAGAGATCTAGTTACAGAGAATCAAGACACTAACAGATGGCTAAGACTCCCAGGCTGGAGCTAGACCAACACCATAACAAATCTGATGCTTACTTATTGACCTATCATCCTCAGACTCTTTGTATTGCCTCTGCTAAACCAGGGCTGGTCTCAGAGATGGAGGCTGGGCTAAATCTATCTGGAGAATATAGCAGATTACAAGACTGGAAGCCAGGCAAGTTAAGACCCTGAAACAATGCACCTAGAGGCTTATCTCTCTCAAAGACTCAAGACCTAACAGAACCTAAGGCCAATAATAAAACACAGAAGGGATTTTGGTCCTTCTCGGGCTTTCACAGCCTCTCCTGCCTCAGCTGCTGCTCCAATGACTTTCTGATGATGCATTCAGCCTAGTCACTAGGTACATCGTGGAGGTGGCTCCCTGGGACTTCTTTGCATGGCTTCCTGCTACTGCTGACTGATACTGAGGTTGGAGAAAAGAAGTGCATTCCTAGATAGAGAGGCATAGACTGTGAAAAGCACGGAAGTAAGAAATTATTTGGCATGTGTAGAAATAGTCAGGTGTCATCTTTTGTGGAAACCTGGGGATGGGGAAAGGTAAATCCAGGAAGAATGCTTTTAAAGACTCTATGGGGAGTCATTAACAATTTGTGAGGAGGAGAGTAACAGTATGAGTGCTGCATTTTAAAAAGCTTCATCCACCTTCACTGTGAGGATATGTTAATCGGCTAAGGCTGCCATGAACAAAACAACACAGACTGAGCAGCTTAAATGACAGAAATGTGTTTTCTCAGGGTTCTAGAGGCTAGAAGTCCAAGATCAAGGTACCAGCAGGGTTGGGTTCTACTGAAACCTCTTTCCTTGGCTTGCAGACAGCCACCTTCTGGCTGTGTCCTCACATGCACACTTATCTTTGGTGTCTCCTCCTCTTCTTCACTCTTAAGACCTCATTTAACCTTAATTACCTCTTTAAAGATCCTATCTCCAAATATAGTCACATTAGTTAGAGCGTCAACGTATGAATTTTGGGAAGACACAATAACAGAGGGGTCCATAACAGAGGGATATGAAATCAGAGGCAAGAATACATATCATTGTAAGTTTCTAAGTGGGAGGAAAGTGGGATGTGAACTAAGCTGATCATAGTGGAAAGGAAAAGAAGATGGACACGAAAGACATTTCAGAGGTAAAAGCTACAATGACTAAGCAATTGATTGAAGCAGTTGAAGGTAGGAGCCAAGAGAGAAGGAGAGATAAATCACAAGTATTGTACCTGAGTAACAAGGAGAATGATATTGTCCTTAAATGAAAATAGGACCTTTTTTATACGTGTATTTTCTTCTCACTTTGTCCTTCATTTATTTTCTCTAGATACCACCTCCAATTCTATTTCTTTCTCTACTTTCCGTCTCCTCCCAGTTGTTGTTGCAGCAGAAATTCTGGCATTCTCAACCAAGTTAATCTTCCTTAAGACAATTCCAGGAAATAAACCTTTCATGTCACTTTTACCGTGCCCTTTTCTGTCCCTCATCCTACATTTTCAGGCATTGCAATTGTTTCTTTTGATTGCTTTACCTGTTTCCTAGTTCATCTGTTTTTCTTGGTTAACCTTCTCCCCATGTACTTCTGTTGTCATTTCTTATTTGGTCTCAGTTATTGCCCTCAAGAATTATTATATCCAAGTTACTGCTAGAAAATGGACATGTAAAGAGATCGTTTTAAAGGCCATTTATTTTGAAGGAGAGAAACATAATGCAAATAAAACAGCACTGCTTTAGAAACTATGCAATGTGCTTTTGGAACTCAATTCCCCAAAGCGGTACTGATTAAAAGATGAATAGGTTATTATAAACTCAGGAAGGAGGGAGCCCACATAGAAGATTATAAAAAAGAAGGCTTAGATAAATCCGTGGACAGTTATTAGGAAATACATTATAATGGAAATTGTGTTATTTGAGGGTATTTTTCTAGTTTTTGAAGTTTATGTAACAGCAATGCTTTCCAAATACTATATCTGAATGATCTGAGGAGCTCGCTAAAAATACCTTTTCTTGGACCCCAACATCCTGTGTTCTGCCTCTCCAGGTCTGGGATAAGGCATGGAAATCTGTACTTTAATTAAACTCAGGAAATCTGGACACCCAGGCAGGTTCAGAACCAGTTTCAAAGAGAACAACTCTCCCTTCTGTGGCTGACATAAGACCTAAATACTGGCAATACAGGTTTTCATCCGACAAGTTTAGGAACTGTTGCAATTTCCTCTAGCAGAAAAAGGCTGATGAGTCTAGCAAAATGGTCAACTTTGCTATTTGAAGTTGACATAATGGAACAATCTATAGGTAGTTTTAGAAAAGAAATGTCACGCTAATGGAGTAAAAAATGAGATCCTTGCCGCCAGAAAACCAAAGTAACAAAAAATGAAAATTACCTTCTTGTATTTTGAAAATTCTGACCACAGTAGGCATACAAAAATATTTGTTTACCTACTGTTGGTCTGGCGCTGAAAAGAAAAAATAATAAATAAGTCCTAACTTCACTTCTAAGACAATCTAACCACTTCCACCACTATTATATAGGAATTTACAATTAGAAATTAATATTGATAATAAATCTTGCAAGTAATTTTAATTTCTTTTTTATTACACAAAAATATATGCCAACCTATTAACACTTACCGAATTAAAGATGAAGCATGTAAATGAATACTGTTGTGACAATTTAAAGAAAATTTGCAGTGTCAAACATCCATAAAGAATAAGCCAAACGATTACTAAGAAACTGGTTATGTTGTTCCAACTGCGTACGATTCAGCCGTGGTATTTGATTCCATTGAACGTGCAGGTAACCACCCAAATCACCTTACAATCTGAAGCTACATTTATCTCCTGCTCAATGTCCTTTGTTCTGTAAAGCAAAACAAAATGAAGCTCAAATACTCAAAAGTATTACTCGCTTTTATTTTTCTTTTCCCAGAGGCATCAAATTGGAACACTTATAGCCATGCTTAATTTGTATTTACCTCCACATCGTTAAAGAACAGGCTTATATTGCTAATTCTTGATTTTGATATCTTAGGCATTATCTATTGACTTCTCCCCATGGAGGAAGAGCATTTAACTCTACACTAATACCCCTCTCCACCTCCCTTATATGCACATACACTTCCTGTCCTCCATGTTCCTTATAGAGTTTAATCATAACTCTAGTTTGGTAAAGATCTAGTATTTACAGTATTATGACCAGGTGAGTGGATTTCACAGTCGAACCATAGATTATGCTGTGACTGCTCAAGATTCCCTGTACAATTCCTTGGTTTCCCTGGAGTTAATGACTTCCTTGTTATTTTTCTAGTTTATTTTTTCTGAAATATTCACAGTATCAGCCTCCAGATATTTCCCTGCCAATTTTCTAAATCTCCTTTCAATACGGACAAATGAATCAGATACCCCACCAGCTATTGTGCTTTTGAGGGGTAATATCAATTCAGTCATACTCCTCTGAAAACTAAATGTTAGTCAGACTTGTGTTCTTCAAAAAAGCACCTGAGGAATAAAAGTAGGGAAGGAAATCTCAGGAAACACAGCTGCAACAGCCATGAGACCTAGGTTTCCCTCTGCCAGCACCTCAGCTGGATGGATTTTTCCCTGGTGGGGTGACCCAAACCCTCATTCCGAAGAATCTGAGCTCTTGGTGGGCTTGTCTGTAATGCATTGCTGTAGTACTCAATTCAGGACTACTAGGCAAAGGAGTGGTAAAGACATCCCAGTAAATCCCCTAGGTTCCAATTATAATTCTTCATGTCTCATTGAATAATAGCAACTCAATTGCATTCCGGAATTGGGACAATCACAACGCTCAGTAGAGAAACCCTCTTCATTACTCCTTGTTTCAGAGGCATGAGGAGCCCACAATGGCCAGCAGACAGTATCAATTTCCAGTTCACTGGAATCGTGACCCTGTTCCCTGGTGGACGCATTTCTCTTCTAGACCATAGGACCTTCAAACCCACGGTGTCTAAGGTTGTGAGGACTCTAAGCAAAAATTCTTCCAGTGGTAATTAGACATTACAGTAAGGGGAGCTGCTCCTTCCACTAGCCCTGATTTCCAGACACGTGCATCATCGCTGTGCTATGAGGGAGAGAGCAGCATTTATTGGTCTCTGGTTTAAGGCATAACTTGCATTCTGTAAGACAACACGCTGGTCTCACAGCTCATATGGTACTGGACTTTGATATTACATACCACTGTTTGATCAAGACAGCTCCATTTGGGGGATGAAGCACATTTAAGATCAATGGATTTCATGGGTATGAACTGGTTATCAAGTTTTCTTTGCTATAAATTGTGTCCCCTTCTCATAGGTGCTATGTCAGAGTTATCAGAGATGTCAGAGTTGACTGTTGCTTGCAGATTGGGCGCTCAGCAGTTGCACTGAACAGGTCAGCCTTGGTGAGGGAAGCCCCTGCCGTTGCCTTCATGCATGGTCTTCGTTCCTGTCACCATGATCACTTTGTACATATATAGGCCCCTTAAGCAAGCACATGGCAGGGGAAAGAGACTGACTGATGTCCATAGGAAAAGTAATCTTGTCCACCTGATGACTGAGAAATTTCCCCACCAGATATGCCTTCTGGTAGGCATTTAAGGTGGAAATCAAATACATTCACACTCTCTTGCTGTTCTAAGGGGTCCATCTATATAGCTCTCCCCAGATTTACTTGTAATCAATTTTTTAATTTTATTCTGTCCAAGTCCCTCTCCAGCTGACCAACCTATTAATTGTCTATAAATCATTGTAGATCAATACCTCAGGCCATCTCTCCTTCTACACAGAGTGAACAATCATATGTACCGCTCCAAAGTCTGCCAACTGGGAGGATTTTCCTTCACTACTATTTTTCAAGAGACACCCTTAAGTGGGCTTTAGTACTGTGGCTGTTCCTTTCAGCTGTGCTGGCACAGCAGGAATTCATCTCCATACCCGAGTACCCAAGCTTTTCCTTTAACTAGTCATAGGAAACTCCTCGTGAGGTCATAGGCGAAGGATGAGAGAAAGGCAGCAGAGCAGTAGGGGCCAGTGAAATGAGAGTCTGAGCCGCATACATTTTGTTGTGCCTTCCAGACCTGTGGGGCCAGGCCTCACAGATAACACTTCCACTTTACGGTGGGCTGCTGCAGTGTACACTCAAGTTTATGGTTTGGTGATCATGTAATACCCATGTGAGGCAACTCAGATTGTGCAATCACCTATTGTATTAGTTTCCTAGAGCTGCAGCAACAAAGTACTCACAAACTGGGTGGCTTAAAACAACAGAAATTTATTCTCTCACAGTCTGGAGGCCAGAAATTCCAAATCAAGGTGTTGGCAGGGCCATTCTCTCTCTGAAGACTCTAGGGGAGAATTGGTTCTATGCCTCTCTCTTAGCTTCTGGTGTTGCTGGCTATCCTTGGCATTTTTTGGCTTCTAGACACATCGTTCCAATTTCTGCCTCTGTTGTTAGACGGAATTCTGCTTTCTGTGTTTGTCTTTGTGTCTCTTCTTATACGGACACTAGTCATATTGGGTTAAGGGCCCACCAAACTCCAGTTAACCTCATCTTAACTAATTACATCTCCATTTCCATCTACATTTCCAAGTAAGGTCATATTCTGAGGTTCCGGGGAGGACATGAATTTGGGGGGACATTATTCAACTCAGTATACCTCTGGTCCCATGGTCAGGTGTGTAGTTTCTATCAGGGCCAGGAAAATTCTTTTCCCATCAAGAATGGTTGTTGATAGAAGAGGACGTGATCTTACTCCCAAAGCCTAAGGGTCTGCCGTATCATTCTCCTATTGGGGCTTTTCAGAGGCTCCATACAGAACCTCTCTCTGCCCTAGATACTTCTATTCCCTATCATAAGGCCCCAGGGTCAGGGCAGCTGCCACAGCCTGGCCCTGCTGCTGGGTCTTTTTTCCTTTGAGCCCTACTTGAAACTAGCAACTTTATGGGTTATGGTAAATGTGCTGGAGCAGCTTGACCAAATACGCTGTGATTTACCTCTAAATGTGGTCAAGGAGGCACAACACATATTACACTTCCTGCTCCAGGGTGGGCTGTGCAAGGTACAGCAGCATGTCCTTACTCTAGGGGAGATATTCTGATATGCCTCTTATCGCTGCGCCCCTAGAAACTTAACCGGTGAGGCAGGCCACTGAACTAGAATATTTATGTCCCATTTAAGGGTAATTAATGTATATGACTAAGGAATTTAGGGTGCTTGCTACTTATTGCTCACCAGGTCTAATTAGAGTAATGTCATCAAGGTAACGGATCAGAGTGTTGATCTGTGGAATATCAAAATGATCAAGGTTCCCCTAAACTATCTTATGAAAGCAGAAGAATAAATATAATCCACTAAAAGTATACTTTGGCCTCTGCCATATAAATGCAAATTGCTTCTAATTTCCCTTGCTGATGAGAACAGGAAAAATTGCCAGGCCAGTAGCTTCATACTAAACCAGCGGCTGGTTTTAGGTCCTCCAGCAGAGATACCACATCTGGAAATGCAGTAGTGATTGGTTTCACTACTTGACTAACGTTGCTGTAATCTACTGTTATTCCCTGTAACCCGTCTGGCTTTTGCTCAGCTAACACAGATGTGTTAAATGAGGATATGGTAGGAATCACCAGCCTTGTACTTTTCAAGTCTTTGATGGTGGCACTTATCTCGACAATTCCCCAGGTATGTGGCGTTGCATGTTGTTCACTATCTTGGAGGAGAATGGGGGACCTGGCCGGCTCCGTGGCTTGGCGGTTGGGTGCGCGCGCTCTGATGCTGGCGGCCCGGGTTCGGATCCCGGGCGCGCCCCAGAGCACCGCTTCTCCGTCCAACCCGGGGCCGAGTCCCGCGTGCAGCAACTGGAGGGATGTGAACCTGTGACATGCGGCTATCTACTGGGGCTTTGGGGGGAAGAAAATGAATAAATAAAATCTTTAAAAAAAAAAAAAAAAAAGAATGGGGGACCTAAAGGGGGACAATTTAATTCTGGGAATTTCCCGTCTGCCTTTTCTTCCAGAATGGACCTGACTCCGTGTATCAGGGAACCAATTTAGAAATTCTATCAGGTATTAATTATACCTATTTCCACTGAACATTTTGGAACTGGGAAAATAACCATGGGATAATATTTATGGGTTTAAATATGCTATTAGAAAAGGTTTTAAACATATACAGAAGTAGAGAGAACTCCCTTATATCCATCATGCCGTAGAAGACTGACTTCGACAAGACTGTCATTGATCCACAAGTCTCTGCTCTGAGTATGGACAGGTGTTTGGGGATTTCCCAGAATCAGGATAGAATCAAATCACTTCTGGAAGGATGGAGTGTTTCCCTTTTTCCAGTAATCCCCAGTAAATAGCCTCAGATTCTTTGGCGAGGGCTCAGGGAAATATTCAGAGCTTCTACTTGTGGCTAATTTATAGGGCCCTTCCTCAACAGAAACCTATTTTTCCCCTCAAACGACACAAAGTTTGCAAAGTGGTAAAGATTTGAGAACTAAGTAAGAGGCTGTCAATCCCCACTTCGACAATTTGAATTATGTTTCTGCCAAATACACATAGAATTTTCCTCCTATGTATGTCATTTCCCCATAGAATTTTGAAATTGATTGTCTTCAAGATCTGGTGTCACGAAAGAGAAATCTCATGATGCTTGAGTCTCGGTTTGAGTCTCTTCGTAGGTGTTATTTTTTCTTTCAAATAGCATTTAAAATCTTTTCTTTTTCCTCGATATTCTGAAATTTCAATAGGATAATGTATCTAGTTATGGCTAGTTAAAAAAAATGTGTCTTTCTTATTTCTGAGACATTCTCTTCTACTTTTCATTTAAAATTCCTTTACTTAAAATTTTTCTTGTCTACCTTATCTTGGTCTCTTTTTCTGGGAGAATATTTATTGAATGTTGGACCTTCTGATTGGCTCTCTGTGTCTCTTACCTCTGCTCTGATATTTTTGAAATCTCTTTTTCTGATACATTCTGGAAGATTATCTTGACCCTATTTTTGGTATTTAAGTTTTATTTCAGCAATCACAATTTTAATCTTTAAGCGTTCTTTCTTATGCTTTTTATAGCATTTCTGTTTTTATCTATGGGTGTAGTAACTTCTTAAACTTCTCTTGGCATATTAATCTGGCTTCCTGAATTCTCTCTGTTTCCTCTGAGCACAGTCTTTGCTTGTTTGGGTACTTACGTTGGTTCCTCTTTATAATGCCGGTTCTCATACAGCTGGCAATTCTTGGGCATTTGTTTACATTTAGGGAAGAGGACAGGAGTGCTAGTAATTCTGACTAGGAGTTTTGTGTAGGGAAGGGTGGGCTGTGTGTCATCTACCAGGCATCACTCTTGTCGGGTGGTTGCACAGAAACAGGTTACTCAATTACCAGATTGAAGAGAACTTTGCTCTTGGCACCAAAGTTGACACCAGAAGCCATAGTTTCTTCCAGAAAGTTTGTTAAAATTCCTTAGGAAGAGTCATAAAGTTTTTTTCTCCTCACTTCTCCCCAACCTCCCTTCAGTCCTTAGCAAACTGGGACACATAGTACCCGAGTTAGCAAACCTATACTGGCATATGAGGTGGGAAAGAGATATGAGGTGCCGTATATGTTGTCTGTGTCCTATATATAGATCTTGAATTACCCACCCCTTTTCAGCGCTATTTCTCCTTCCTGCTCTGCTTATGTTTCTGACTTTGGGCAGGAATCCCTGTGTGGTTCCTAGTTTGCTCTGTAGAAACCACATAGGGTATTCTTGGTGTGGCTTTCTTTGCCGGTTTCATCCATCAACATACACCCTTCAGTCTTCCAGAAATCTGTTGGAGTCTCTCCTATACTAAAGATACTCTCTTCTATTATCCACCTCATTCTGTGGTCATCCCTTTTTTTGTGCTTCTATTCCTTTATTTCATTGGGGTGTCAGAATGGATGGGAGGCAAATGAGTGTCCTGTTTGCTGTCTTGAACCAGGTTCTTCTTTTCTGTTATATTAACAATGTACTATTTGTGGCTTTTATATACAAAAATTTTAACAAATACAGAAGTAGAGAGAACGCCCATATACTCATCACTATATCGGTATATTTGTTTTATCCAAACTTTTAAACATTTTTTCCTTTGATAAAGTATTTTAAGGCAAATCTTAGACATCAAGTTATTTCATCCTTACATACTTCAGTATGCGTCTCTAAAACAATGACATTTTCTTACATAATTGCAGCATCATCATCAATGACAATATTAACAACAGTTCTTTGATGCATCTAATATTCAATCTATACTTAAATGTTCACAATTTTCCTCAAAATGCTTTTTTCAGTGATTTCTTTTTTTTCAACTCAGGATTTAAACATGGTCCCCACATTGCATTTAGTTGTTAAATCTCTTAAGTATATTTATTTCTAGAGCAGTCTCCTTCCCCCTGCTTTATTTCTCCTGGCATTGATTTCTTACTGAAACTGAGTCAATTGTCTTGGCATCAATGCATTGATCCAATGGCATCAACTGATCCCATTGATCCTTGACATCATCAATTGTCTGGCATGATGCCTGACATTCTGGATTTATCTGTGCTTCTTCATGGTGTCATAGTTCATGTAAATGGAAGTTAGTTCTAAAATTTGATTAAATTCAGGCCCACTTTGTTTTTATTTTTTTGAGAGGAAGATCAACTCTGAGCTAACATCTGATGCCAATCCTCCTCATTTTTTTTTTTTTGGCTGAGGAAGATTGGTCCTGAGCTAACATCCATGCCCATCTTCCTCTGCTTTATATGGGATGTCACCACAGCATGGCTTGACAAGCAGTGTGTCAGTGGGTACCAGGGATCAAAACCTGCAAACCCCAGGCCTCCGAAGCAGAGCAAGAGCACTTAACTGCTTGTGCCACTGGGCCAGCCCCAGGTACACTTTTTTGTTAAGAATTCTTCATCAGTGCTGTAGGGAGCTTGACATCACCTCATATTAGGAGGCACATAATATCTTGTTGGTCTTTTTGTGATGCTAAAATTGATTGGTGGGCTCAGGTGACAACAGCCTGATACCTTTATTGTAATCTTCCCTTTTAACCTACCTTTTGATGGGTTTACTCAATGATGACATTTGCTTAATTAATTATTTCATTAGACATTGCAAAATGATGATTTTTTAAAAAACCTCCATCATTTCTTCTGCACTTAGTAGTTGTGAATCTTCTGTAAGAAAGCCTTTGCTGCCTCAGCTAGGGTGAACCCAGAGAAACAATTTGCTCAGGCAGGACAGAACAAATGTTTAGTTCTTTCCTCTCAGTTTCCAAGGTTCAGAGTAAGAACTTGGTGCTTCAGTCACTTCCAGGGGTTGTCATTGTTCCTGTAATAATTATTGTTGTCTAGATTTCTGCAATTGCTATATAGACTTTTTTTCTCTGACAGAATTGTTTAAGAGAGTATTAAAATAGGCAGATGGTAAGGTATTTTGATTTCTGATGTGTTGTTTATTTCTAGTCTTACTGCTTATTTATTTAAAAAGGTCATTAAGGTATAATTGAAATATGATAGACTTCCCATATTGAAGTGTTCACTTTGATCAGTTTTGATATATGCATACGTAAAAGCTTCACTACAATCGGGGTAAAAAAATATTTCCATTACCCCCAAAAGATTCTTTGTGCCCCTTCGTAATCTACCCTTCCCTCTCCAGGCAACCACTGTTCTACTTTTAGTCATTCTGAATTAGTTTACACTTTCTAGAATTTTATAGAAATGGAATCATACGATATGTATTTTTATTGCCTGTTTTCTTGTACACAGCACAGCGATTTTGAGATTCATTTCTATTGTTGTTTGTATCAATGGTTTGTTCCTTTTTCTTGCTGAGTAACGTGGTATTGTATGAATATATCACAATTTGTTTATCCATTTACCGGTTGATAGACATCTGGGTTGTTGCCAGTCTGAGCAATTACAAATGAAGCTGTTATGAATATTCTTGTATAAGTCTTTGGGTGGATATATGTTTCTTTTACTCTTGGGTAAATACCTAGGAGTGGAATATTTTTTGTCATATTGTAGGTATATCTTTAACTTTTTAAAGAAACTGTCAATCACCAAAGTCTTACTTTTTTATCCACTGTGTGGATCTCAACCATTTTATTGGTGTGTTTAGAGCTTTGCTGTTCAGTACAGTAGCTACTAACTACATGTAGCTACTGAGCATTTGAAGTGTGCCTAGTCTGAATTGAGATGTGTTTAAGTGTTAATACATACTGGATTTCAAAGATTGTCCAAAAGAAAAGAATGTAATATATTTCATTAATAATTTCCTATATTGATTGCATGCTGAAACAATAATATTTTGGAAATATGGGTTTCTTTTTACTTGTTTAATGTGGCTGCTAGAAAATTGTAAATGACAAAAGTGGCTTGCGATATGTTTCTATTGGCGGGGTTTTTTTAGAGCATTAGCGTTTAATGTAATTATTTGTAGTGTTGGATTTAAGTATTCCATTTTGTTGTTTGTTTTCTGTTTGTCCTCTCTGTTTCTAATTTCTCTGTTCAGTGTTTTTCATAGTCCTCAGGTGGTTGCTTTTTCTTGGCGGGGTGGGTATTTTACCAGGATTTTTAGTTGTAATTAGCAGAAAGGATGGACCTCATTGAGCTTACATCCACATAACAGAACTAGCATGATTACATTTTAAGAAGAGAATATTGCTAGTTCTACTTCTACTATTTTAATTTACTACGTTACCTTCCCGACTTAATACAGAACTGTATTACCCCCATGTGGTGATTGAATGGTGACCCTCCCTGAAAATATGTCACTTGTACCTATGAATGTGACCTTATTTGGAAAAAACAGTTTTTGTAGATGTAAATGTTTAAGATCTGGAGATGAGATTATCCTGGATTATCCAAGTGGGACCTAAGTCCAATGACAAGTGTCCTTATAAGAAGGGGAGAAGACACGGAGACACAGAGAAGAAGGTGATTGAAGATGCAGACAGAGATTGAAGTAATGAGTCTACAAGCAAAGGAATGTCACAGATTGCTGGCATCTATTACAAGCCAGCGGAAAGGCATGGAATGGAATCTCCCTCAGAGACTTCAGAAGGAACCAGCCCTGAGGACACCTTGATTTTGGACTTCTGGTCCCCAGAACTGTGAGAGAGTAAATTAGTTCTGTTGTTGTAAGCTACTCATTAGTGGCAATTTGTTACAGTAGCCCTAGGAAACGAATACACCTTATTAATTTTTGCTACTTAATCTATCATGGACTGAAATAGGCTTATCAGTTGATAAACCATTTATCTAAGTTTCAAACCTACTCTCCCATACTCAGATTTGTGATCTGAGATCTCTTAGGCAATGTAGGAGGAATGTATCCCTAATAGTGCCTGTATTTTTGTTGTTGTTGTCGCCTATTTTTAAGAAGGTTGTTATATATGGCGAAAGTGCAGTATTTACTTTTTAAATTCAACATATTAAAAGCACAGGGGAACAAAATAAGATCTTCAAAATATTTTTGAGGCTGGTAGTGATCTAGTTGGCTTTCTAGTGGTATTTTGAAGAAGGCATTTTATTGTTTCTTAAAAGGTTCTTGAACATTACTTGAAGTAGTTAATATAAATATTAACTCTGTAACCCACTTTTCTCTAATAATTTAGTTGGTTGGTTGACTAAAATTTAGATTCAATGATGACTTACATTTAATGAGGTTGAGCTGCCTGAGTGCCCCTGACGTAATATAAAAGGACCTTCACTAAGGCGTTGAGAAATACGTTGGTGTTGGGAGTAGTAGCATCCTTAAAAAGCTCTGTGATGGCTATCCTTGGTCTACTGGATGTGATGGTTAGATACGGGCTCATTGATTTCACCAGGGACAACGGAGTAGCAGAGGCTGTGGCAGCTCCTAATCACCAAAGACAAAGTGGACACACTTACCTTAGTGGATAACAGGTTCAAAATGCCAGCATATTTGTTCTTGAAGGGATCTTTGGTGGGTGTATTTGATCACAGTGTCCTTAGGATTGCAATGGAGTGACGGCCTACTTAAATGTTCTAGATCCAAATAACAGAAAAATATCTCCAAGTCTGGTTTCCAGATAGAAGCCAATTACCACACTTGGAGTCTCTTGAGAAGGGAGTGTCAGGTTCTTTAGAGAAAGGACGCTGCACCACTGACACGGATAACACCGTAAATATTCCTCCCATCATTTGCTAGAGTGATTGTATACTGGGGAGAAAGGAAATATTCTGGATTTTCAGGGATTATTCGACACTAGTTCTAAATTCATGTTAATGTCTAAGGATTCAAAACGCTATTTTGTTCCACCAGTCAAAGTGAGGGCTTATGGTGGTCAGATAAACAGAGTTTTATCCCAAATTTGAATCACAATGGCTCATTGATCCAGCTTGTGGTTGGTCCCCCGTTTTTGGAATGCATAATTGGAATAGACATATGCATTAACTGGGGGAACCCCACTTTTGGCTATCTGACCTATGGAGGAAGGGCCTTACTTGGTAGGAAGACTCAAGTGGAAACCACTGAAACTTCCTCTTCTTATCACAATAATAAGCCCTGTGGCTTTGGACTGTGCAATCAGAATTGAGAAATTCAAGGGTGCTGAGACCTAGCACATTCCTACTTATTTTTCACAAGTCTTGGTACTATCCGGATGGGGCCCCTCCACCGTGCTTGGAGATACCACCACCAGCCAAGCAAGGCACCTTACTAAGAGTCTACTAATTTCAGCTTCTCTGGAGGTCTTCTTTGAAGCATCTAAGCTTAACAATTCCAACCTCTTTCCTTTGTTTCTCCAGCTCTAGAGGTGGTAGCTTCTTCCTGAAGTCTTGGTGTTCTGTAATTCTTGGTGTTCTATTTGGCTGTTCAGTTCTTTAATGCTGTAATAAAGAACATGGCTCCATATATTTTGATGTTTGTCACCCTCCTCTCCTGCTCAAGGCTGGCACGCTGATAAGAAAGCCCAGTGCGCCCTCTTTTGGTTCCAGTGGGAAGTTTAAACCACACAAGACCTTGCCCACATCAGAACTCTCACCCTGGCCCCATTCCATTCTCTAACCACAATAATGACCCCAAACCTGTCTCTTGTCTCTGTTCTCTCAAGTGTTTTTCAAACCTTCCTGGGAAGCTTGCTTTGCTCTCCTTAGAAAACCTCATTATGCAAATAAAACTTTTCATACCTTCTTGATGTGTGGGGGGCATCGTCAGTCTTGACGTTGGAACCAAATATCGGGTGGAGGTCCATGCCATTTCTGACAGATGGTCACAAAAAATACCTAGTTAAGAATTTTTTATATTATATTCTCTCTGTTAAAATAACTTATGGGTTTCTGCCTCTTGACCAGACTCAAACTGATATAATAGGTAAATTAAAGACTTCCATCTCTAATGTGTTTCTCTTTTCTTTGCATTTCCTGCAGTTTACGCTTTGCTTAATGAACTTTTATGCTATGTTAGTTGATAAATATTCATAGCTATTAGAACTTCACTGTGCATTTTACACTCAAAAATTTTTCTAAATGCTTTTTTTTGCTTTTAATTTATCCCATCTGATATTGAGAGTGTGACCTGTTATTTTTGTGGTGGTGGTTGTTGCTGTTGCTGTTATTTGCTTGGGATTTTTAGATCTTATTTAAAAATATTTCTAACTTTCAGAGTCATTCTATTTTAGATGTATTTTTTGTACAGAGCAGAGAGTTGAGTTTTGCTTTGTAGTCCAATCAGAAAATCTTTTTTATTAATGGGTGGTTTTAGTCCATTTGTATTACTTGATATGATAGATGTGTTCAGCATTAATTCTGTCATCATGGTTTGTTATGCTCCTTGTTTTTCTGTGTGTGTTTTAACATATTTCATTATATAGTCTGGTTTTCTTTTTTTATGTACGTGTGACTCGGGTAATATGGTAGCTCTGTATTTTCATTTTAGTGGTTGTTTTTATACCTATACCTATTCCTAACTCAATTTAGTATCTCCACATCCTCTACATACTTAGACAGTATCAATTTAGTCTTAAATATAAGCAATGCATATTAAGTGTATTTCCTCTTTTTTCCTTCCTCCATCTTCCCTACTCACATCAACATTGGTTAATTGTATAATTTTTCTTAGTGTTTATGCTTATATATTCAATATACTTAAACTTGCATTACTTGATTTATTAGCTCTTATTTAATGGCTGATAGAGACTGCTTATCAAATTTGCCAAGATTTATGATTCAGATTATAATTGAAAGTATTTTTAAGGATTCCTGGAGATATTTGTGGAAGGGGAAACCATGAAAAATCAGGGATTTTTGCTGGTTAGAGATGGTGTTGACAGACCTTCAAGATACGAAATATTACTCTTAATGAGCCAAGGATATATACAACATTAATAAAAATCAGAGCATCTGGATTACAAATTGTAAAAATATACACTTTTCATCTACCTAGTTGAGACTTTTCAAATCTGCTCATTTTTCTTCTCATTACTATTACTCCCATTATTAATGCATGGCGGTTGTCTGGATTCTCCATAAAGAGGGAGAGAGAGCTTCTGTTAGTACAGAGGGGAGAATAAGTTTTCTTTCTATTTTCAGTGTGGTAGCACAAGGCTGGGTCATTGATTTCATTTCTTATCCACTTCCATCACTTTTATAGTTAGCAAAATTCCTCCTAGATTTCGGAAGGTGCTTGAATCTCGGTCCTATGATTTTGGCTTTTTTGAGTCTTCTTGTATACTTTAGAGATAAGTTAAGAAAGAATGCAACAGGGGCTGGCCCCGTGACTTAGCGGTTAAGCGCGCGCGCTCCGCTACTGGCGGCCCGGGTTCGGATCCCGGGCGCGCACCGACACACTGCTTCTCCGGCCATGCTGAGGCCGCGTCCCACATACAGCAACTAGAAGGATGTGCAGCTATGACATACAACTATCTACTGGGGCTTTGGGGGAAAGAATAAATAAATAAAATTAGAAGAAAGAATGCAACGATACTGCTTGACTATTTGGTCCTTTTGTAGTTCCTAAGCCTGAACATTAGTGCATTTATTTTTGACAAACACTTTTGACCTGTACTACTGGGAGCTGGAATGTACTTTTTGTTTCCATGTACAGCAAGCTTTCAGTTTTTGTTATGTCTTCTGTTTTATCAGAGGATTAACTCTAAGCAACCACATCATCAACTGGAATTAAACATAAATCTTTATTTTTCAACCACTTTTAGATTTCTAGGGTAGTAAGTCACACGTGTTCTGCTTGAATAGATGGCAAGTTTCTCTGACGTTTTTATGAATGTGACTGATTCTCTCATAATTTTAAATTATTAGTGCTATATCCACATTAAGTAGAACCCAGCTGAATTAAAAGTGGGCGGTTGAATGTTTAGCTTGTTCCGTTAAAAGAATAGAGGAAGTAACTTTAAAATATTTTTTCTTGAATTTCAACTAGAGGAGAAAACCTATTTTTCATAACTAATGGAAGTAAAAACTTCAATTTTCTTCAGAAAAAATAAAACACACGAAAAATTTTATAATACAATAAATATATAAATACATTTTAAGGCTAAAGATTGAAATGTAAAAAAAAAAACTAATTTTGACAGGATAATTTCGTTTTATGTTCATGAATCTTGCTATGTACATTATTGAAAATATAAGAGGATACAGAGAGCAGGGACATGAAAAAAATGTCTTCCTATGGGCCTTCAGAGCTGAGGTTTTTATAACATTGCACTTTTTAGCTACCTGGTCATCAGTAAAACGTCTAAATCTGACAATGCCTATACTGCTTGATGATCAAAATATACATAGCATGCCTAATGCAAATGACTAAAACCAAAAGTATTATTTGCAATTGTAATGGAGGTGTTATAGGTTAAATATAAGCAGTCTCTAATTTTTCAGCTGCAGTAATTTTAATGGCAGAGAGATACGGAGTTATGCAATATTGCCATCTTCTGGTGAGTTTCTTCAGCTCCTTGCAGTACTGAGTCAGATCTTGGATAAGGTTTAGCAATAGACTGTTAACACAGCTGACTTCTAAACTAATGCTTTTTCAATACAAATATATGTGTTTATTAAA
The DNA here is from genome assembly GCF_057802395.1 of Ceratotherium simum simum. Classification (NCBI taxonomy): domain Eukaryota; kingdom Metazoa; phylum Chordata; class Mammalia; order Perissodactyla; family Rhinocerotidae; genus Ceratotherium; species Ceratotherium simum. Next base: position 14,794,328 of record NC_141937.1, on the reverse strand, counting down.
TTAACAATATAAATTATGACAAATAAAATTACCTAATTTTAGACATAGATGATTTTTAAGTTTCAAAGGGCTGTGATTGTGATTGTGTTGTTCATCATCGAAGCCCCAGCACCTAACACTGTGTATGGCACAATACAGGTATTCAGTATACATACGTTAAATAACAATAGGTTTTGCTACTGTCTTTATATAGTCTTGGCTTTACTTTTCAGGATCAAATGAAAATTGATTCCTGAGTTTGAGGCCTCAGGGCTAGCTCACAATTTTTTAAGTTCTTCACGTTTTTTCTTGTTTCTTCCAACATATTCCTACTACTTTTGGGTGTTAAAAAGCCCCAGTCTGGCTGCCCGGTGGCATAGCGGTTAAGTTTGCACATTCCGCTCCGGCGGCCCGGGATTCTCAGGTTCAGATGCTGGGCATGGATTTACTCACTGCTTGTCAAGCCATGCTGTGGCAGCGTCCCATATAAAGTAGAGGAAGATGGGCAAGGTTGTTAGCCCAGGGCCGATCTTCCTCAGCAAAAAGAGGAGGATTGGCAGATGTTAGCTCAGGGCTAGTCTTCCTCTCACACAAACACACACAAAAAGCCCCAGTCTTCTATGACAGGAATGATTTGTTTCCTCTTGCAAACATCTTATCTCTTCCAGTGATAAGAAATAAGAAATTAACCAGTGTCCAGGTTAATTTCAGGCACCTGATGTTTTCCCCATGGAACATACAGAGGAGGCCTCAGATCCCTCCCTAGCTCTGAAATTTTATCTGTTTGACTCCTTTATTCTCTATTACGGGAGGTTTGGCCTTAGCGACGTGTGACAGTTCTATTCTGCCTCACTGTGTTACCCTTCACATATCCTTCACATGTGGTCATTGGGCCATGTATCTTTTCCAGGATGCCTCTTTCTGATGAATGATCTCAAAGAATGCAAATTTTCGTTGTCAGAGCCAAACGACTTACCATAAAAATTACATACTGAATCTGGAGGGATTAAATATCATCTAGTCCACCCTATGCATTTTGTATATCACAGAACAGTGGCTCGTCCGTTTAGGTGACTTGCTTAAGGTTATAAAGCCCACCAGGAATAAATGTTCTTCAGCAGTTCTGTCATCATTTTTCTCTTGAATCTTTTAGACATATTTACCTCTCTGGCACAGGATAAATAATTTTATAGAAAAGCTGTTTCCCCGCAGTCTTGTGGTGAGAAAAGATTTTTCCCTTCCTATTTCATTATGTCATTATGCTTCACACTTATTTCTGGTATATTTCCAGGAGGAACTTCATCTGAGATTGGTGTTTCCTTTTCTGCCCTGTATCTCTGTACGCTTTTTCTTTTATCATCTATCCCTTTTCCCCTTCAGACTAGTTTATTTTCTCATTATCCTCTTCCTGACTCACTGATTCTCTGTGGTTATATACTTTCCTGTCCTGGCTTGGTCATTTCCTCACTGTTCTGTGATTACCATGATCGCAAACGTACTTGGTGTGCAGCTTCTGAAATGAACTGAGGCCTTATAAGATACTTTTCCAGCAAATAAAGAGTCATACTTTTTATTCAAAAGTATGATTTTTGTGTATGACTGTCAACAGCTTTATTCTTTTCCTATTGGTTAATTAATAAAAACAATAACTACCAGAACTGAATACCTACTATGTGTCAGGCATTGTAGGAAGCACATTACATATTTTATTCCTAATATTTATAAGGCAATCATTATGTTACCCTGTTTCACAAATAAAGGGGCAAAGGCTCAGAAACTAAAAGTAATATGTCCAAGGTCACTCAGCAGATGTAGGATTGGAATCCAGAATTATCTGAGTCCAAATTTTTTGTTCTTCCCATGAGATTATATAACCTTTTAATACTACAGAAGCATATGTCTACTATCTCATCACTACTTCATAAAATTAAAATAACCCCACAGACATTTGAAAATAATCCTTATTTTCATGAATGCTTTTCCAAATCTGGCAATTGTAGAATGGTACTGTCCGATAAAGCTTTCTGAGATGATGGAAATCTTTATCTATGGTGCCTAATATGACAGCCACTCATCACATGTAGTTATTGAGCACATGAGATATGGCTCGCATGACTGATAAACTGAATTTTTAATTTAATTTAATCTTAATTAATTTAAATTTAAGTTTAAATAGCTAAATGTGGCTACCATATGGGATAGTGTGACTATAGAATGTTCAAGCTTTCTGCAATTGTTTCCTATTGTCCGGTGTCACAGCATCACTCATCCACTTTTAGGTCTTCTGTTCCATTTGGTCACTTTGAAATCACTGTGAAAAGGGTAAAAGAAATAATTTGAGTTCTTGATTGTAATCTTGGTAATTTGTGTTAGTTGAAACGACTTTCAAATGTTAATTTCTAAGAAAAATATTATGTCATCACAATATATCTTTGCTCTTGCTTAGCTTCTCCATGAATGCTAAAAACTTAACGCTTTTGTCTTTAATTGGGACTTAATTAGCTTCAGTGTGTAATGTAAAGGTTTTCCTTTAACACCACTAATTAACAGCTTTTCTTTGCTGTATAACACCATTTCTTGCACTCTGTGTGCTTTATACTAATGCATTTAGTATTTAAGGTGCAAAGGGGCTGAGGTTATATCTTCTACATGGTGGGGTATCACCCCTATGTCATGTAATTTATGTACCAAGACATTTTAAAAAACTTAAAATGAATTGAGGGTAAGTCGTAATTCATATAAAAATTTTTAAAGATGTTCTTCACAAAATGTATTTACTAAACAAGCTAAGATATTTGATGAAATGTGTTTAAATTCTAAAAACCTTAAAGATATGTAAAGATATAATATGGACCCACGTAATACCTCTCTACCTTATTTTAAAAATATCACTTATTATTTGACTTTTTTCATATTATAAAATGAATCACTGTTTTACCAAAATAATCCTCTAAAGGTTCTTTTAAATCATGGACTCCTATGCCTTATTAAAAATAGATTACAATTATCTTTTTGAGAGTCTATCTATTGCTTATGTATGAGACATCTAAAATTATTTTGATAAGGGCCAATTCAGGTTACAGTAATAAAAAAAAAACAGAGTTGTTTCGAGCAAAAGTTTGTACCTTAGAGTATATAACACAAGCTCAGTTACAAGATGAAAGTATTTGGGCACTGAGAACTTTGGATGTACGGGGCACTTGTTATCTGCTGCATAAACTGTGTGTGATAAAAGAAATAATCACTCCCAGTGGAATACAATTCCACTGATTATACATAGATTTTCAAGGACGTTTCTCTACTGTGTCCTCCCCTGGAATTCTTCCCTTAGGGTGTGAACCAAGTAAGAGGAAATGAGCCTTTAATAAAACTTAAAAACAACTCCACTGCTAGCTTGCGTTTTGCGTTCAAAATTTTAATGAACTGTAAGAGATAAGAAAAGAGGCTGATAGAAGGAAAAGCCAGAGAAAACATATTATTTAGAGTATTATATTTCTCTTAATAAAATAACATCATTCCAAAGCTTTGGCAGCATTTTATTTACAATAAAAAAGTAGATTTGGTAGAGAACACTGTTGAGAATGTCTTGTATCTGGACAATTTATTTGAGCAGGTTAGCCATAAGTTTCTATGTGTCTTGAATCCCCTTGACACAAATAGATGTGATAAAGATATTTTTTCCGCTTTTGGAAAAATACAAACTGTCTTTCTCCTTTATTATTTAAGTACATTTCTTCAAGGCAATATTTACTTTTAACTCTTTAACATCATAAAATCATGCCTCTTTTATAATGTAAGAAACTGCAATAAATTATGTTCAAGATTTAACACTCAATGACAAAAATTTTCTGCCCTTGTTTTACTGACTCCCTTTTCTGTTTCTACTAGTCATTTAATTTTTCAGTTATTTTACATAAATGTTTCTATAAAAATATGTATTCAGATATTTGGTAAACCGATTTTAGTCTTTGGTGAAGTCCACTACCATTGTTTAATCTTAACTTTGTTTTATTATCTTCTCAGATTAATAATCTGACATTAAAAAATGAGAACCCACGAGTTTGGCCCCATGGCCAAGTGGTTAAATTGCTGTGTGCTCCACTCCGGCTGCCCAGGTTCACAGGTTCAGATCCCAGGCGTGGACCTACTCTACTCATTAGCCATGCTGTGGTGGCATCCCACATACAAAACAGAGGAAGATTGGCACAGATGTTAGCTCAGAGCTAATCTTCCTCAAACCAAAAAAAAAAGAGGAAGATTGGCAACAGATGTTAGCTCAGGGCAAATCATCCTTACCAAAAATAGAGAGAACTCATTATAATATATGAACTCATTATAATTACGAAATAATCACCATAAATTAGATTAAAATAATAGCGAGACTAGCTCTTAGAGACTTTCTAATCCAAGTCATTTTCTAAGATATTAATAATAGGGCACTAATTATAGTTACTATATATTGACCTCAGGATCTAGATGCTTTACGTAGGTCCTTTCATTAAATCACTTCTCAGATTTGTTAAAAGATAGACTGAGGCACATAAAAATTTTAACGGTTTGTTTGAGCAAAAGTTGATTTGAATTGGGCAGCACCAAGCTAGACGTAGTGCTCCACCACAGGAGCTAGGGGGAAGACTTTCAAAGAGAAGATGCAGAAGTAAGGAAATTATCTGATTGGCTAAAGCTTAAGTGTTTTCCTTACTTGGAAAAGCCTGGCTGGCTGTTTGTGACTGGTTGTCTTTAGGTTTAGATTTCTTAACCTTGAGGCATTTCAGGCTTAGGTTTTGTTTTGCTCACATAGGATGCTAAGGTATTTGAACCACCTCAGTCTTGTGACCTCCTTGTTTAATTAATTTAACAGATTTAACACTATTATTATTGTTGTTGTATTTTGTGTGTGTGTGGGGGGAAGATCAGCCCTGAGCTAACGTCCATGCCAATCCTCCCCTTTTTGCAGAGGAAGACCGGCTCTGAGCTAACATCTGTGCCCATCTTCCACCACTTTACATGGGATGCTGCCACAAAATGGCCTGACAAGTGGTGCCTCGGAGCATGCCCGGGATCCGAACCCAGGCCACCAGCAGCAGAGCACATGCACTTAACCGCTACGCCACTGGGCTGGCCCCCAGTTGTTGTATTTTTTTTTTTTTACTAGCTAATTTATTTATTTATTTAAATTTTTGGTTTATTGTTGTATTTTTATTAACCAAATCTTGCATAACCTATTACATGTTGCAAAGTTATGTTCATACCCACTCTCTTATTTAATTCTTACCATAACCATACCTGCCAGATATTAGAGTGCCCATTTTACAGATAATGCCTTTGCTGGACTGGGAGTAGATGGGGAGATGGCCGTTGTCTGTGAAATCCCATAAATGCTTGAGTTCATGAGCTTTGCTCTGGAACACGGACTCCCAGACTAGGTGCTCTACTTTTCCCTAGAAATTTCACAGAATCTCTTTAGAAAGGAAACCACTTTTTGTGGGAGGGAGGAGTGGGGAGTGGCAATGGGGGAGTGGGGGTTGGGAAGCAGTATGGGGAAATGCCTGGTTATCAGGCTGTCAGGTATGCTTCTTAGGTTGGAGAACCTTGTGGGGGAAATAGACAGTGGATTGCACATTGTACATACTTATAGTTAGTCTTCTTTCTTCTTCTTTCTTTCATTCCCACATCTCATACTTTTATTCAAACCAGGCACTTTCTTGACCCAAGACTCTCTGAGGTTGGGCAAGGTAGAAAGATTCAGTTCCTAGAGACTTCCTCCTGTGTCTTTTTTCCTATTAGTCACCACTCCATAATTCATTTCAATCTTTCAGAAAGGTTTGAAATTCCTTTTTCAAAATCCAAACATGTATTCCCCTTTGTTGTGAATATGTATATTCTCTTCCTTCTCCTTTTCTTTTAATCTTTCATTTTGAGACAATTGTAGATTCACTTGCAGTTGTAAGAAATAATATAGAGGGATCCCTGTGCCCTTTACCAAGTATCTCCCAAGGGAAACATCTCGCAAAGCTATAGTGCAACATCACAATCAGGATACTGACATTGATACAATCCATTGATCTTATTTAGATCTCACCAGTTTTACACGCTTTCGTGTGTGTGTGTGTGTGTGTGTGTGTACTTATTTCTTTGCAATTTTATCACATGTGTAGATTCATTTATCCACCACAGTCAAGATACAGAACAGTTCCATCACCACAAAAATTCTTGCCCTTATGTAACCACACCTTCTTCCATCCTGCCTCCAACCCCTATCCCTAATCCCTGGCAACCACTAATCTGTTCTCTCTATATATAATTTTTTTTTAAGATTGTTTTATAAATGGAATCATATAGTATGTATCTTTTTGGAATTGGCTTTTTTCATTCAGTATAATTCCCTCAAGATTCATTAAAATTATTGCACGTAGCAATGATTTGTTCCCTTATTTTACTGGATAGTATTCCGTGGTATGGATGTACCGTAGTTTGTTTGACCATTTATCCATTGGAGGACATTTGAGTTGTTTTCAGTTTGGGGCTATTACAAATAAAGCTGATATAAACACTCTAATACAGCTTTTCATGTGAACACAAGTTTTTATTGTTCTGGGATAAAGACCTAAGAGTGTGATTGTAGGGTTATATGGTAGTTGCATGCTTAGTTTATAAGAAATTGCCAACTGTCTTCAGGAGTGGCTGTACCATTAAACGTTGCTTCTAGCCGTATAACAGCAATCTAGTTTTTCAACATCCACTTGGTGTTGTCACTACTTCTATTTTTTAATTTTAGCCGTTGTGGCAGATGTGTAGTAATATCTCATTGCGGTTTTATTTGCATTTGTCTAATGAATAATGATGATGCTCATTTAATCATCTGCTTACTCATTATCTATATATCCTCTTTGTTGAAATGCCTGGTCATGTCTTTTGCCCATTCTCAGATTGGATTTTTTTCACTGTTGAGTTTTAAGAAGTCTTTATATATCTTAGATACTAGTCCTTTGTTGGATATGTGGTTTGCAAACACTTTCTACAGGTCTATAGCTTGTCTTTTTTATCCTCTTAGGTTTTTCCTGAGAGCAAAAGTATTAAATTTTGATGAGGTCTAATTTACAAGTTTTCCCTTTTATGGATTTTGCTGTTGGTGTCTAATCCAAGAATTCTTCACCTTGCCCTAGATTCCAAAGGTTTACTCCTATGTTTTTTTTTTAATTACATTTTATAGTAACATATTTTACATACTTATAGTTTTGCATTAATGTCTATGATTCATTCTCAGTTAATTTTTTTTTCCCCAAAGCCCCAGTAGATAGTTATACGTCATAGCTGCACATCCTTCTAGTTGCTGTATGTGGGACGCCGTCTCAGCATTGCTGGAGAAGTGGTGCATCGGTGCACGCCCGGGATCCAAACCCAGGCTGCCAGTAGCGGAGTGTGCGCACTTAACCGCCAAGCCACGAGGCCGGCCCTCAGTTAATTTTTATATAAGATGTGAGGCTTAGGTTGAGGCTCTTTCATTTCTTTTGTTTGTTTGTTTATGGTATCCAATTGCTCCAGCACCGTTTGTTGAAAAGGCTATCTTTCCTCTACTGAATTGCTTTTGCACCTTTGTGAAAAAATCAGTTGGGCATATTCGCATGCTTCTATTTTGGAGTTCTTTATTCTATTCAATCTACGTGTCTATCCTTCACCAATACCACATTGTATTCATTACCATAACTATATAGTCTACCTTAATATTGAGTAGAGTGATTCCTATCACTCTATTCTTTTTTAAGATTATTTTAGCTATTCTTAGCCTGTGCCTTTCCGCATACATTTTATTTTATTTTATTTTTTTAAATGATTTTTTTTAAATTAATTAATTAATTAATTAATTTTTTCCCCCCAAAGCCCCAGTAGATAGTTGTATGTCATAGTTGCACAGCCTTCTAGTTGCTGTATGTGGGACGCAGCCTCAGCATGGCCGGAGAAGCGGTGCGTCGGTGTACGCCTGAGATCCGAACCCCGGGCAGCCAGCAGTGGAGCACGTGCACTTAACCGCTAAGCCACAGGACTGGCCCTCCACATACATTTTAGAGTAAGCTTGTCTATGTTTACCAAAAACCTTGCAGGGATTTTCATAGGAATTTTATTAAACCATCAATTTGGAGAGAATTAACATCCTTACTATATTAAGTCTCTCTTCCTTTTTTTTTTGTGAGGAAGATCAGCCCTGAGCTAACATCCATACTAATCCTCTTCTTTTTGCTGAGGAAGACCAGCCCTGGGCTAACATCTATTGCCAATCCTCCTCCTTTTTCTCCCCAAAGCTCCAGTAGATAGTTGTATGTCATAGTTGCATAGCCTTCTAGTTGCTGTATGTGGGACGTGGCCTCAGCATGGCTGGAGAATCGGTGCCTTGGTGCATGCTGGATCCGAACCCCGGCCGCCAGTAGCATAGCGTGTACAGTTAACCACTAAGGCATGGGGCCGGCCCTAAGTATCTCTTCTTTTTAAGACATACTTTCTTCTTAGTTCCATAACAGTATGCCCTTCTGGTTTTCTCTCTTTTGCAGCCAACTTGATCTTATCTTTCAGCTTCATCTTCTTCTGCCTAGATGTTAAATACTAAAGCTTCCTAAGGTTCAATCCTGAGATCGCTTCTTCTCTCCCTCTATACCACTCAGAAGGTGAACTCCTGAACATCCATCAACTTAATGACCATCAAAAACCAAACCCAACCAAAAAAGACTCATACATGTTTATGTCTACCACATACTTCTCTTCAGAACTCTAGACTTTACATCCAATTGCCTAATTGAAATCTGAATTTGAATATCTCAGAGACATCTCAAAGTCAATTTACCCCAGATTAAACCATTGTCCTTCCCCTAATCTGCCTTCATTCAGATTTTATTTATATGTGCCAGCAATCCTGTTCTATCAACCCCACCCAATTCTCAACTTTTGTCTCCTAAAAATCTCTTGAACATGAGAGTTTTCTATAACTCTACTGCCACTCCTTTAGAATAAGCTACAACAGTACTTTTCCTGGATTATTGCCATAGCCTCTTAATTAATTTACCTATTTTCCTCAGCTCCCCCTCAATCTATTTTCCGTTATGCAGCCAAAGAAATCTTTCTGAGATGAAATTATGTTCATTTCCCCTAACACACACTCTTTTCTCTCCTTCACTCCTGCACATCAATGGACATTTCTCTTAGGATAAAAATAAAATCAATACTTTTAAGTGAATTTCTGAGCTCTCTGGAAAGAAACATGTCCGAAGGCAAAAACAAAAACAAGTAACAACGACAAACATAAAAAACAATACGGAATTGGGACTGGAGAAAGAAGCAAACTCTAAAGTTAGTGTTGTCTGGGGACAGGTGCTAAAACCGGGAATTCAAAGACTGGCGATTAGGATCTAAGGAGAGAAGAGAACACTAGGCCTTGGGCACACTTAACCAGAGGAGGTAAGCCTGAAACCCTTGCATAAAGCTGCCACTCTTAAAAGGATTACACCTCAGTGAAAGGATTAGTCAAAAAAGAAATCTGCCTGTGAGCAAAGAGAGATAAGGAGAAAACAATGTCTGCCTTGCCATAGCTCCAAGTTTCCAGAGAGATAACTGTTTCCCCTGAGAATTTGTAATCATTGACCTGCCCTCATGTATGAATGGGCTTGAAATTTACAGTAGTTGTGGGGAAATCCCCCACCACGAGACAAATTCAAGTGGTCCCAGCAGAAAAAAAAAATGCAAACCTGTTCTAGAAGAAAGCAGCCTAATCCCACCTCTCCAGATTCCCATAGATTATCTTCTGCCAAATATAAACTAACAATACCAAAAAAACCCCCAAATACATGAGGCAATAAACAATGATGTGTGTAATTCCATTCCTTGAAGCAATAAAAACACATTTACATTCTAAGAACTTGGAATTAATGAGATTCAAAATATTTAGTAATTATGTGTAAAATGTTTACAGACACGAAAGACAGAATAAACATTGAGCAAAGAACAAATGGCTGTAAACATTACCTAGCGTGTGTCTATGAGAGAAATCTTTAAAATGTGTTCCTCATGAATAGGTAAAAGGGGGTGATGCAACCAGCAGAGTACTATAATGCAAAGACTGCATAAATATAAAGACAACAGACCAGACGTGTGCATAGCAAAATGGATAGGACTTAAAAATATAGTGCTGTTAGCCAAAAGGTAAGAAATAGAATGAGGTCTAGAGCACATTGCTTACTATTAAAAACATATGCACTCAAATACTCTATATGTTTTACAAGGATCCATCCAAATAAATGATAGCAAGGTAACACATTGGAATGATTGTTGTTGCAGGGAGGGAAATAAAAGTGGTGAGTGAGGATGAAAAGGAGTAAATAAATAAGTTAAATAATAAATAACAAAGGTGAAAATAAACACGAAAGTAAGTTAGAAAGTATAGACTGATGATGAAGTGTATCATCCACATTCCCTCCCAAAAGCAATAAAATACTAGGGTATGTCTAGAATCATCAGCCCAATCCATTATTTTATTGGCTCACACCTGTGAAAAGTATGCAGTTACCTAGAGAAAAGATAATATATGCAATTCTTAGCTGATGGATTATATTTACAGAAGTATTGGATATATATATAGCAAATTGTGAAGTAAAATGATTTTTATTTATTTATTTATTTATTATTTTTTTCTTGTGAGGAAGATCAGCCCTGAGCTAACATCCATGCTAATCCTCCTCTTTTTGCTGAGGAAGACCGGCTCTGAGCTAACATCTATTGCCAATCCTCCTCTTTTTTTTTTTTTCCCCAAAGCCCCAGTAGATAGTTGTATGTCATAGCTGCACATCCTTCTAGTTGCTGTATGTGGGACGCGGACTCAGCATGGCCGGAGAAGCAGCGTGTTGGTGCGCGGTTGGGATCCGAACCCAGGCCGCCAGTAGCGGAGCGCGAGCACTTAACCACTAAGCCACGGGCCGGCCCTAAAATGATTTTTAATGAATTTTTTTTCTAAGTTCAACACACTTTCTAAGTTTGCTCTAATATTTTACTTAAAAGCCTTCAAATGATACTCTTCACCTAGAGTCACCAGTTGTCATCATATATGTTCTCACCACACACACACACACAAAGTGAATATGTGAGGTGGATGTGTTAATTTATCCGATTATGGTAATCATTTCACAAAGTATACCTATGTCAAATCATCACACTGCACACTTACATTACAATTTTGTCAATTATACTTCAATGAAGCTGCAACAACTTAAAAAAATAAATAAATGCAATGCATGATCATGGATTAGCTCTTGGATCAAAAACAAACAGTTTAGAATGACATAACTGGAGAAATTTAAATTGCATTTCAGGCTGTATATTAGATAATATTGTGTCAATCTCAAATTTTCTGATCACTGTATTTTGGTTACAAAGGAGAATGTTCTTTTTCTTTAGAGGTACATGCTGAGATATTTATGGGTAAAGTGTCATGATATCTACAATTAACTCAATTAGTTCAGGGGAAAAAAATAAATAAAGCAAGTGTGACAAAATGCAGACAGCTGGTGACTCTAGGTGAAGAGTACTTGTTGGTGTTTTATTCAGTAAAATTATCAAACACTCATTGCTTTTCGTAGTTTAACAGTTAATTTTCTTGGCTGATGTCTGTCACTGAAAAATCATGATCCCTCCCTCAGTTTCCAGACCTGAGCCAATCTTAGACCCAGAATGTATCAAATAAAACCTAGTCTAGGTCCCCCTGAGGATAGAACCTGTAATGGGATGGCAAGAGGAGATAGTAGTGATTTCCTCAATCCCCCTGCAATGTGACCTATAGCTGGGATATTCCTTCCAAGGTAAAGGAAGAGTTAGTGCATCTTGCACCTGACATATGGCATTCTATTATATATTACAATGTCTTTGGAAATAGAAAAATTAAAGTATAATTATTTGCAGATGGAGTGATTGTGTACATGCAAAATTCTAAAATCTATTGACAAATTATTGGAAATAATAAGAACCTTACAAAATTTGCTGGATCAATATACAAAATATACAAATATATAAAATCAATACACAAAAGGCAATTAAATTTCTATACCAGTTTGTGGCTTGTGTTTTCATTTTTTTTCCTCACATTTTTTGATGGATATCAGTTCTTTATTCTAATATATTCCACTTAATCTTTTCTTTTAGATTTGTGTTTTATTTAAAATATCTATCTGGAACTCTTATTTTTGTAGGGCACAAATTAGGAATACATTTTTCCCCAAAGGAGTATTCAATTGTACAACAGCACGGTTTCCTGAACAGACTATTTTTACCCATAGATTGGCAATGGTTGCTCTGTCATATATTAAGTTTACATTTCTGGTTTCTCTATGCTGTATCATTGGTCTTCTCGTCTACCCTTGAGTCAAAACTACATTGTACTGGGGCCGGCCTGGTGGCCTAGCAGTCAAGTTCACACTCCGCTTTGGGGGCCCTGGGATCACCACCCGGATCCCGGGTGCGGACAGACACAGGGCTTGTCAAGCCATGCTGTGGCAGCATCCCATATAAAGCAGAGGAAGATGGGCACGGATGTTAGCCCAGGGCCAGTCTTCCTCAGCAACAAGAGGAGGATTGGCAATGGATGTTAGCTCAGGGCTAATCTTCTTCCTCACAAAAAAAAAGAAAAAAAAAACCTACAGTGCACTGAATGCTATATAGCATTACAATAAGTCAAAATATTGATTAAGTCCCCTAACCTAGTTTTTCTTCTTAAGCATCTTTTCTATTTTTGGCCCTTTGATCTTCCTTATATATTTCAGAATCAGCTTGCCAAATTTCTTAAAGAATGCATTTAAGATTTTTTTTAGGAATTAAGAAAAATACGTATGTTGAAGAGAATTGAGATCTTTTCAGTACTGAGTGTTCCTATCCATGAACATATTATGCCACTACATTTTAAAAGTTTTTTTCACATCCTTCAATAAAATATCATTTTTCATATAAATTTTGTACATTTTTGTTATGTTTTTCTTGCTTGTTATGTTTTGTATCTATTAATGAATTCTTTTTTTGTACATTTTATATTGCTTGTGGTAATGTAAACAATCTATAACAAATTATACTTTCATTTCTGTCTTTCCAATCCTTTTACATTGTATAAATAAATATACTTTTTTTTGCAGGGAAAGATTCCCCCTGAGCTAACGTCTGTTGCCAATCTTCTTTTTTTTCCCTTCCCACTGCCCTAGTGCATGGTTGTATCTCCTAGTTGTAATTCCATCTAGTTCTTCTACGTGAGTCGCCACCACAGCATGGCAACTAACAGATGGGTGGTGTGTTTCTGCAATCGGGAAATGAATCCAGGCCGCTGAAGTGGTGAAAACCCCAAACTTGAACCACCAGGCCATCAGGGCTGGCTCTACTTTCTATATTTATGTATTTTTCTTATTGTTTTGGCAATGTTGTGCAGTTTGATGTTGAATAGAAATGGTGACAGTGGTCAAATTTGTCTGGTTTCTAAAGGGAATGTTTTAAAGGAATTGTAAGGGGAATGTTTTAATATTTCTTCAATGATTATGATATTTGCTGAATTTGTTTTCAATTCATACTATATTTCAGGTCAAGTTCTGTTCTGTTCTTTTCTTCAGACTATAATTAATCATCAAGATCTTTATCCCCTTTCTGAAAAGTTAATGCACCTGAATGCTTCAGTTCATTCTGTACCTTTTACTTATAAGCTGTATTTTCCTATGGGCTTTTAGTTCTGTCTTGATTTTTTTTATTCCAGCAACTTAAAATCTATTGTTATCATTTTCATCATATAAACATTTGGATTGACCCAAACATTTACCAGTTTTTTTACGTTGAATTTTCTCTCTAGAATAATTTTCTTTCTTTCTGACCTTAATTCTCTAGTAATTAACTCAGGATAATTTTTGTTTTCTCAATTTTTGTTTTCCTGAAAATGTCTGTATTTCACTTTTATCTTTTAAAGATAGGTTCACTGTACACTCAGTTGCCTAGGTAGACAGGTTATTTTTTTCTCTCAGAACTTTGAAGATAATACTCCATTATCTTTTGGTTTTCACTGTTACCATTACAGGTCTTCTTTTAGAAAAACTGAGTTCCTTTGGACATAATCTGTTTTCATGGGTTGGAAGTCTGGCCATAGTGTGGCTTAGCTGATTTCTGTGCTACTGGTCTCATAAGACTAAAATCAAGATGTCAGCAGACCTGCATCCCTGACTGGAGGCTCTGGGGGAGAATCTGATTCCAAGTTCCTTCAGGTTGTTGGCTGAATTCAGTTCCTTGTGGTTGTAGGACTAAGCTCCCCGTTTCCTTGCTGGCTGTCAGCTGAAGGTTGCCCTTGGCTCCCAGAAGCCTCTCTCTGGTCCTTGAACATGGCACCTACATCTCAGAACCACCAACAGTATGTAAAATCTTTCTTCATCTGTGAACTCTCTGACTTCCTCTTGGCCAGAGGAAAGAGCATCCCTCTGGCCTCTCTTCCACCACATCTCTCCAACTTCATGCAGAGAAAGTTCTCTATTTTTAAGAGCTATACTGTTTGGATCAATTTAATATAGGAAGGCAAAACCCATGACAGTTTAAAAAATAAGGCTAAAAGAAGAAGTTTAAAGTTAAATGTGTATCTTCTCTTAAGTGTAACAGTATTCTTTTGTATCATTTGTGCCAAGTTATAAGTCAAACTTTTAAAATACAGAATGCAAGGGCCGGCCCCGTGGCTTAGCGGTTAAGTGTGCGCGCTCCGCTGCTGGCGGCCCGGGGTTGGGATCCCGGGCGCGCACCGAAGCACCGCTTGTCTGGCCATGCTGAGGCCACGTCCCACATACAGCAACTAGAAGAATGTGCAGCTATGACATACAACTATCTACTGGGGCTTTGGGGGAAAAATAAATAAAATTATAAAAAAATAAAAATAAATAAAATACAGAATACCTATTAATAGAGATTTTTAACTTTTGTTTTCAAATGATTAGTGACATTTTTTATTAACCTGACTTGAAATGTCCAAAATACTTTCATCGTCAGATCTCTTGGAATTATTTCATTCCCTTTTTGAATAAACATTTATTAAGAGCCTGTTATTAAGAGCTTGTTGTGTTATTTATTAATAACATTAACAAATGTTATTAAGACACTATGTTAGCCACAGGAGATACAGACGTCAGCAAGATCAATAAAGTTCCTGTCTTTGTGGAACTTAACTTCTGGTGGAAGAGACAAAAAAACAACCAAAAATGCAAGAGTATTTATGCATAATGTCAGGGAGTGATAAATGCTCAGAAGAAACTGATAATGCAGGGTGGAGGGAGAGAGTGGTTCAAATGGGAACACTGTAGACAAGGTGATTAGAGAATGCCTGGAGAAGAGGTGGACACCTGAATAAAGGGAGGAAGTAAGACCTGTGACAATTAGAGGGAAGAACAAACCTCTAAATGTATTTTATGACCACTGGAGAATCCAGATCTAAAGACCCAACTTGTGAAATAATGAACAGTAGAAAAACAGACCTAACATTTTTGTAAAGATAAAAATCAACTTCCTGTTTTGGCATTACAAGTCATGGGACTCGAAAACCACATAGACACAAGCACTCACTTATATGGCTCTCTGACAAGGAAAAGTAGCTATCCTCACCAAGCAAATTACCTGCACAGATGAGAACTAATGCTCTCAACAAGTTGTTAACAGAAAAGGAAAATATTCCTAGGTCGTAAATTGATAGAAAACAAGTTTTCTTCAGGGTTTTGACTGGGTTCTGACCATCTGCAAAAGTGAAAACTTTTTGGAGGAAAATCTAGGTAATTAAACATGGAACAATCAAAGGAAGTCTCAGCCTGTATCCCAGCCCTGAGATGGAATGAATCTGTTATTGCACAGAAGGCGGTTTTGACAAAGTCGGACTCATTCATTCCACTCACTTGGTTTGCTGTTTTAGGGCATATGCACTCTATATAACTCTTTATAAAAATGTATCCATTTTTGAAATTAGTATTTGTTGAATCAGGTAGCCTATAAATACAACCAAATGTGTATTTAAAAATACATATAGTAATTGAAGAATCCCATTCTATTTGTTTCTAGAAGAATTTAGAAGTATTACAATGTACATTTATCCAGATTATATTCTTTCAGAAATAAGATAGTCTTTTAATTTTCTATTTTTATAAAATTTGTATTTTACTATTTTATATTTTTATGATATATAATATATAAAAATATACTATTATTTTATAAATACTGAAAAGTAAAGGTAACTATTAAAATGTGAGCCCTTTTTTGCTTTTCTTAAGCAATATTTTATTTATTTGATAATATGGAAATAAACCTTAGCAAGAATATTATAGAGATGAGTCTTCGTATTTGCTCAGTGAAGTTTGTGAATTTTCTATAACACTATATGATTCTCCTTTAGATTGTCTATATTTCAATTTCCAGTCACAGTAAATCTATCAAAATTAAGAAAATGAGCAGAAACAACCTAGCTTTTAGAGAATTAGGACTGCAAAAATTAATATGGGGTAAACTTCATTTTATTTTTTTCAGATTTTCCCAGAGCTAATCAGGAATATGTTACAGACTTCACAGAGACGATTACTGATTCACACTCAATCGTGTTCTAATGACAGTTAGGGTGGATGCAAGGTATGCAGGAGTCAATGCTGCAAAGATTGAGGCAATCAGATTGTTGAATGCTGTTTGGGGCAGTTATTAATTACCACTCGGCACTGTCATTCCTACTTCCAATGGCTGCCTAATGTTCAGAGGATCTAGTTTAACTAATAAAGTTTGCAAAGACTCTTAAAATTTTAACTGAGCTACCTCTCCTGAAAAGCCACACATAATTCTTTCTTATAGCCACACTTCCCACAGTCTATAGTCACACCCAGAATATCCCAAGTGTGAATTGTAACGATTCCCCTCCTTTGTTTTTGTTTCTCTTTCTGCCTTCTCACTCTTTCTCCACTTGGTAAAATTATTTTCATACTTTCATAGTCATCAGTTCTCTCAGACCTCTCCCTGAAGAAGAAATTACTGTGATATCTACTCCTTGCTATAGCATTTAATATTCTGTTGAAATTGAGTGTTTGAACTTGTTTGCTTTACTTGATTATAAATAAGTTCCTTTGTGTAGAAAGTGTTTTTTTTCCACATTTAACTACCAGTTTTAATTTAAATATAAAATACATTTTAGATAAATATTTATGAAATCAATTAAAGAACTATACCGTTTCTGTAGAAAGAAATATAAATTTTCAAAATTAATATACCAAATAGAGCAAGAGACTTGTTAAAAATTTTAATAAGTAACTGAGATTTATAAAGAATAGATATTAGATAGAACTAATTGTACTTGAGCAGAACATGGATTTCAGAAGAAATATTAGTTCCCCCCCAACTTACTATATAAATATAATTTTCAAACATTGGAAAGCAGACTATTTCTCTATCCTGTATAAATTTAACCCAAAATGCTGTAGCTGAGAGTTTGAAATCTTCTTCCTATGTTATGTCAGTAGGAGATGGGGAAAGAACAAGAAAAGAGCCTCTTATCCCAAAGCATTTTGGAGGTGGCCGAGAGGAGAGGATTTAGTAATTTAGCTGAGGAAATGACGAGAAGGAAATTGTTTCGTGTCTCGGGAACCATGTGGAATTCCAAGATAAGAAAAACAGTTGCTAATTTGAGTATAAAAGCAGGAAACATGATATACTTATTTCCTTTTATGCAAACACAAGTATATGAAGGTTTGTGTGAAAATTATTTTTCTCTCGCTGAACCACAAAGGCATAGAATCAAAGTGCTTCTTTCGGACATACTGGCTTTTCTTTCTTTCTTTCTTTTTTCCTTCTCTCTTGTGGATATTATGGCTAATAATACAACAAGTTTAGGGAGTCCATGGCCAGAAAACTTTTGGGGTAAGATATTTTCTTTAACTGTTTTTAATTTAAAATTAAGATGCAGAGAAATGTACTGCATGGTTTATGAAAACATTGGAAATCTCTGAGACGTTTATTTACTGTACTGATTACTTAAAGTTTTTCATAGATTTATTGCAAAAATTTGTTCATATAAAATGTCTTTAAAGTGGGCTCTGAAGACATTCGAGAAGAAGCTGGGCAACGAGTATAGATTTTGGCTGGTGTTACAAAATATGATTAGAAAATAATGAGAATGAAAATGAGAAAAAAAGGCGGAAGTAATTGCTCTTTGGAATATGATCATGTGGATTTTGTTGGAAAATTGTTTTATTTGTCTTAAGATTATAGATCATGTATTTTCTTTAATGAAACCAAGAATTTCTATAGAGCTTATTTTAACTTACCTTGTCAATGTTATACTCTTTAATTTCCAAAGTGAATCAAAATAACAAATCAGTACTTAAGGGATGTGAAGACATATATAAAATAGTTAGTCATGTTATGAAATTAGAGGAAAAAAACCGTAATAGAAAAAGTTAAGTGGAAATAACATCACATATAATATTACAAAGAAAACTCATCCCAGGGGAATGAAGGAACAATACGAAAGTCCTTTTTGGCTGAGTTTAGACACAGCTACTAATCAAACATCAGCAACAGGATGGAGCTGAGGTCAAAACTGCCAGTCGTTCAAGGTTAGATGTACAGGGAAGAAGGGCTAAGTCGTAAAATTGACTGTATTCTTGGGTTCAGGGAAATTTTGAAACTAAAAGGGGCAATTTGAGTTAAATCCAGAAAAAAAAACTTTAAAGGAGAAAATGGAGTTTATGAACAGATAGATAGCCCTATTTATTAATCCAGAACAGTATTTAATCCTCTCAGAGAACTATTTCAGACTTTCAGTTGTGATTCAATGGGATGTTTTACGAACTATTAGGTTTGAAAAGTGAGCAGCAGAGCTGGCTTCCCGGATCCCCTGACTTGGTTGTCCACCATCACAGAAATTTGCATGAAGGGAATTGATTAATTCTTTTTTCCCATCAACCATTCATGTTTTCTTCAAGCCTGAAAATGAGGGATATTAGTGAACATCCTAATAGAATTATAAAAAAAAATTAAGAAGAAGAAATTAAATTATGCTTGCATATTGTAAAGATTGGCTTTGGTAATAAAGTATTCTGGGTAGACATCTATAGAGAGTAAGCCCTTGAATTGCGGGAGACAATTATTTATGTTTATTACAATACTATTTGCCGTCCTCATTTACAGAGAAAATGAACGTGCCAAACACACACTGAAAAATAGCTAGAATGTGTTTATACTAAATTCATCATTACAAAAATAAGTAACCGTGTAAATTATTCAAAAGTAAAGTAACTCTTATTGCAAAAATTAATCTGTAAAAGCCAGAGTCTATTTTTTTTCAGACCATTCACAGTTAAATTTTAAGTTCACTTAAGAAAAAGAAATCATTGTCCACTAACTAAAATATGGATAATAATCCTAAAATAAACCTGAATTAATAAGAAAATGTTTAATTGGAGTCTATTTACCAGTCCTAAAAATGTTGTTTTTTTAAATATAGAAATCTGTGCTTGAGAAAGAATTCAAACTTATTGTTCCAAAGATAGTTCCTTGTGTTTCTTTGTCTTAGTATATGAATACAATGGAAAATGGATGGAAATTATGAAAACCAGGAAGGGGAGTGTTACATTGATAAGTATTAACAAAACCAATGCAAACATGTAGAGCAGATATACTTTGATGATTTGGGGAAAATATATATGAAAGATCACATTATTTCTTCCGGGGTAAAAAATATTAAGTATAAAATGCAAAAATGTAAATGTAAATATATAAAATGTAAAAATTTCCTAAAACATAAACATCAATCTTTTTTATTTTCATTTCTTTTTGGATATAAATTGGTATCTATATTGATC
The DNA here is from genome assembly GCF_057802395.1 of Ceratotherium simum simum. NCBI lineage: Eukaryota > Metazoa > Chordata > Mammalia > Perissodactyla > Rhinocerotidae > Ceratotherium > Ceratotherium simum. Next base: position 14,774,487 of record NC_141937.1, on the reverse strand, counting down.
ACTTACTCCACAAAAATATTATTTTGAAAATCTTGTAAAGTGCAGTGCAATGCATTGTCTATTGCTTCCAAAATCAATTGTCTGATTGGCATTTTGAATTCAGAGAATAAAGAAAGAATAGCTTGGAAAAGCAAAATTTGTACATTGAACCATATAAATTTCCCAGACAACACACTTAAGATGAATAAAAAGTTGTTTTACAAATATGATTTTCCTGTTACCTTAATTAATGCTGAAAAACAGCATAATGATATCAGGTTATTACCAATAATGATAGCTTGCATTTTCATGGTAATCACCCATGAAAACTTACTAAATGTCGTTCAAGCATTAAAGAAATTAATGCAAGGGTGGGCAATAAAATTGGCCTGAGAGTGACAATCCAGCTGAAGACTATCACCTTGCATTTCTCACTTTTGCTTTCTTTAATGAATTTTCCTTCCCTATAAACATCCCTCATGAAAGCAGCAGGAAATATAGCCAGTGAAATTTTGCTACACCCTGCTTTAATGAAATGGTAGACAAGTATGTGTTGTTAAACTTGGTTATCCTCTTGGTACTTAGAGTTCTAAAGAAACATCGTTTTGGTTATATTCCCTGCCTTACCATGCATTTTCTTCTCCTATGGCTAGCCATGTGAAAAATTGGGGAAGTTATTTGTTTAGGAGATTGCATTTATTCACCTCATTTAATCCTCACCAAAACTATAATGTCTGTTCTCAAAATTACACTCTTGGAGGAGATTGTGTGTCCATACATACGTAAATATATGCTTATATTGTTATGGAATAATCAAGATAATATATGGCAAAATGGCAATGATTGATATGAGTTTAATAAAATGTGGCAGAAATGGTCCCTAAATCCTTCTTAGATAAAAATGAGGTTTTACCTGTGCCTAGAAGTCAGAGAAGGTTCAAATAGGGAGATAATTCTAGGAAGGATGCTTTAGTCTTTCGTTTTTCTTACATTAACTTATTAACTCATTCATTCATTCACTCATTCATTCATCTATCCAGTTCATTAGTTTACTCAGAAGCATTGACTGACCACAAATTATATATTAGACAATGTGTTAGGTGTTAGTGATATAAATAAGGCATAGGTGGAGAATTTCAGGAGAAATGTTATTAGCAAATATGCAGAAGTAAAAACACACACGCCATGTTTGTGGAGAAGTGATGGACTTAAAATACATTTGTGTTGAGTTTTGAATGTCAGTGTAAAAGTTTGATCTGATTTAACATAATTTTCAATTTAGTGACTTCAGGTCTCCCCACTTCTCTCTTCCCTAGGCCTATTCTCTAAGGTTGGAAAGGGGATGGGGTGGAGGTGGGGGTTGTATACTGTCAAGGGTTTTGGAAGGAGAGGGCCTTTGGTTCTTGATCAGGTTCTGGTCTCTGCTGACATCTCCTGATGTATATTTCTCATCGGCTTTTGGGGCATTGCCTTTTCTCCTTGCCTCCACTGCTGAGGATTCTTACCACAAAATCTGGATCATATGATCTATGCAACATTTGCTACTACCATGATTTTTGCTTTCTTTATGCCTCCTCTGTTCTACCAGCCCTTATTCAGGTATTTTTCCACCTGTCTCAGTGGCGTAGAACAATACTAAATGCTCTGGCATAACCTTGGATTTGCAGGAGCCTCTTGAGGTTGGGCTGTATATCAGGGCCCTGGATCTGGATGTACTAACATCCACCCCTCCCCATTCCTACTCTGCCCTTCAGACACCCAGGGTGTCTCAGAGCGGCTTGTCGTCTTCCCCATCTGGACCCCAGGAAGCTGGGAATGGATACCAATTTCTCTGGGATTCCCTCAATTAATCTGTAGCTCATTGCAGGCAGAGATGAAGTGATGGTCCCTTCTCCAAAACCCTTATTGGTCACATACTTTATAGCTCTTCTCCTTCTCTCTCCAAAACTTCTCCTCTTTACACTGCTTCCGAAAAGCTTCTGACTTGTTATGGACTGAATGTTTGGGTCCCCTCCCCCAAATTCATATGTTGAAGCCCTAACCCTCAACGTGATGGTATTTGGAGATGGGGCCTTTGGGAGGTAATTAGGGTTAGATTAGATCATGAGGGTGGGGCCCCTATGATGGGATTAGTGGCCTTGTAAGAAGAGGAAGAGGGATTGCTCTCTCTCCTTCTCTCTGCATACATGCGTTGAGGAAAGCCCACCTGAGGACATAGCTAGGAGGTGGTCACCTGCAAACTAGGAAGTGGGCTGTCACCAGAACTTGACCATGCTGGCACCTTGATCTTAGACTTCCCAGCCCCCAGAACTGTGATAAACAAAAGTCTGTTGTTTAAGCCACCCAGTCTATGGTATTTTGTGTGGCAGCCCAAGTTGACAAGAACGTGATTCATAGGCCATCGTTTATTTCTCCCAATACTGTTCTGTTTTGTGTGTGTGAGGAGATCAGCCCTATGCTAACCTCTGCCAATCCTCCTCTTTTTTTGCTTAGGAAGACTGGCCCTGGGCTAACATCCATGCCCATCTTCCTCCACTTTATATGGGATGCCGCCACAACATGGCTTGCCAAGCAGTGCTTCAGTGCGCACCCGGATCCGAACTGGCAAACCCCGGGCTGCCGCAGCTGAGCATGCGCACTTAACCACTTGCGCCACCGGGCTAGCCCCACCTAATACTGTTCTTTTTTTTTTGTGAGGAAGATCAGCCCTGAGCTAACATCCATGCTAATCCTCCTCTTTTTGCTGAGGAAGACTGGCTCTGAGCTAACATCTATTGCCAATCCTCCTCCTTTTTTTTCCCCAAAGCCCCAGTAGATAGTTCCATGTCACAGTTGCACGTCCCTCCAGTTGTTGTACGTGGGACGCAGCCTCAGCATGGCTGCAGAAGCGGTGCATCCGTGCGCACGTGGGATCCGAACCCGGGCCGCCGTAGCGGAGCATGCGCACTCAAATGCTAAGCCACGGGGCCGGCCCCAATACTGTTCTTTATGATAAAAAGATATGTTCTTGAGTCCTTTAGGCTCTTAGCATTTTGAAACTGCCACAAAATGAAACGTTCTTGTCTCTCTCAAAACATCTAGTGATTGCAGTAAAACAATAGGTTTTCAAGACTATCATCTATTCTATATATTTAATAATCCTGTTAGTAATTCTAAGCATTAACTTTTTCATTTTCTATGCATCTTTGCTAACAGTTCTAATCCTCTCCAAGGTAATGGAAGAGATGGAGGGTTTTGAATTGATTTGTTAGGGTCAAGAGCTGTCAAAGGGAAAAAATTGTGGTTTTCAGCTGAAAATTTTATTCCTTAGCCTGCAGAAAAATATGGCTCTTAGGGATCTACCCCTGCAGATGGGAGTAGGATGTTCCTAGAGAAGTTAAGGAGGGAGTGAGCTCATGGGCTGGACATGCACCCCAATAATGTTCTCTATTCTCCCTCTTCCTGAATAGTAAACAAATACTGACTATATTTCAAATGCATATCTTTAATTTTTATTTTATTTTATTTTAATTATTTTTGGATGCAATTTTCAGTGATATATTTCCAGGATTGTGTACATATTCATTAATTTTGTTCCATTTCTTCCCAATTTTTTTTATTGCAGTAACATTGGTTTATAATATTATATAAATTTCAGGTGTACATCATTATATTTCAACTTCTGTGTAGATTACATCATGTTCACCACCCAAAGACTAATTACAATCCATCACCACACACATGTGCCTAATCATCCCTTTCACCCTCCTCCTGCCTGCCTTCCCCTCTGGTAACCACCAATCCAATCTCTGTCTCTATGGGTTTGTTTTTTGTTATTTTTATCTTCTACTTATGAGTGAGATCGTACGGTATTTGACCTTCTCCCTCTGACTTATTTTGCTTAGCATAATACCCTCAAGGTCCATCCACGTTGTCACAAATGGCTGGATTTCATCAATTCTTATGGCTGAGTGGTATTGCATTGTGTATATATACCACATCTTCTTTATCCATTCATCCCTTGATGGGCACTTATGTTGCTTCTAAGTCTTGGCCATTGTGAATAACATTGCAATGAACACAGAGGTGCATGTATCTTTACACATTCGTGTTTTCATGTTCTTTGGATAAATACCCAGCAGTGGAATAGCTGGATCATATGGTAGTTCTACCCTTAATTTTTTGAGGACTCTCCATACTGTTTTCCATAGTGGTTGCACCAATTTGCACTCCCACCAGCGGTGTATGAGAGTTCCCTTCTCTCCACATCCTCTCCAACACTTGTTGTTTACTGTCTTGTTAATTACAGCCATTTTGACAGGTGTGAGGTGATATCGCATTGTCATTTTGATTTGCATTTCCCTGATAGTTAATGATGTTGAACATCTTTTCATGAGCCTATTGGCCTTCTGTGTATCTTCTTTGGAGAAAAGTCTGTTCAGATCTTTTGCCCATTTTTAAATTGGGTTTTTACTTTTTTTGTTGTTGAGATATATGAGTTCTTTATATATATATTGGATATTGACCCCTTATCAAATATATGGTTTGCAAAAATTTTCTCCCAATTGTTAGGTTGTTATTTTGTTTTGTTTGTGGTTTCCTTTGCTGTGCAGAAGGTTTTTAGTTTGTTGTAATCTCATTTGTTTATTTTTTTCTGTTGTTTCCTTTTTCTAGTCAGACATGGTACTTGAAAGTATGTTACTAAGACCAATGTCAAAGAGTGTACTGCCTATGTTTTCTTCTAGAATTTTCATGGTTTCAGGTCTTACGTTCAAGTCTTTAATCCATTTTGAGCTAATTTTTGTGTATGGTGTAAGATAATGGTCTACTTTCATTCTTTTGCATGTTGCTGTCCAGTTTTCCCAATACCATTTGTTGAAGAGACTTTCTTTTCTCCATTGTATGTTCTTGGCCCCCTTGTTGAAAATTAACTGTCCATAGATGTGTGGGTTTATTTCTGGACTCTCAATTCTGTTCCATTGATCTGTGTGTCCATTTTTGTGCCAGTACCATGCTGTTTTGGTTACTATAGCTTTGCAGTATATTTTGAAATCAGGGAGTGTGATACCTCCAACTTTGTTTTCTTTTCTCAGTATTCCTTTGGCTATTCGGGGTCTTTTGTTGTTCCATATAAATTTTAGGATTCTTTGTTCCATTTTTGTGAAGAATGTTATTGGGACTTTGATAGGGATTGTATTGAATCTATAGATTACTTTAGGAAGTATGGACATTTTAACTATGAACCAAATCCAAGAGCATGGAATATCTTTCCATTTCTTTGTGTCTTCTTCAATTTTTTTCAACAATGTTTTATAGTTTTCTGTGTACAGATCTTTCACCTCTTTGGTTTAGTTTATTTGTAGGTATTTTATTCTTTTTGTTGCAATTGTAAGTGGGACTGTATTCTTAATTTCTCTTTTGACTGCTTTGCTGTTAGTTGATAGAAATGCAACTGATTTTTGTATGTTGATTTTTGTCTCCTGCAACTTTACCGTATTCATTTATTATTTCTAAAAGTTTTTTGGTGGATTCTTTAGGGTTTTCCATATATAAAATCATGTCATCAGCAAATAGTAACAGTTTCACTTCTTCGTTTCCAATTTGGATCCCTTTTATTTCTTTTTCTTGCCTGATTGCTCTGGCTAGGACTTCCAATACTATGTTAAATAGGAGTGGTCAAAGTGGGCATCCTCATCTGGTTCCTGTTCTTAGAGGGATAGCTTTAAGTTTTTCACCATTGAGAATGATATTTGCTGTGGGTTTGTTGTATATGGCCTTTACTATGTTGAGGTACTTTCCTTCTATACCCATTTTATTCAGAGTTTTTATCATAAATGGATGCTGTATCTTGTCAAATGCTTTCTCTGCAACTATTGAGATAATAATGTGATTTTTCTTCTTCATTATGTTAATGTGGTGTATCACGTTGATTGATTTGCACATGTTGAACTATCCGTGCATCCCTGGAATAAATCCCACTTGATCATGGTGTATGATCTTTTTAATGTATTGTTGTATACAATTTGCTAGTATTTTGTTAAAGATTTTTGCACTGATGTTCATCAGTGATGTTGGCCTGTAATTGTCTTTTTTTGTGTTGTCCTTGTCTGGTTTTGGTATTAGGGTAATGTTGGCTTCGTAGAATGAATTAGGAAGCTTCCCCTCCTCTTGAGGTTTTTGGAAGAGTTTGAAAAGGATAGGTATTACGTCTTCTTTGAATGTTTGGTAGAATTCACCAGGGAAGCCATCTGGTCCTGGACTTTTATTTTTGGGGAGGTTTTTGATTACTGTTTTGAGCTCCTTACTGGTGATTGGTCTATTCAAATTCCCTATTTCTTCTTGATTCAGTTATGGAAGGTTGTATGATTCTAAGAATTTATCCATTTCTTCTAGATTATCCAATTTGTTGGCATATAGCTTTTTGTAGTATTTGCTTATAATCTTTTGTATTTCTGAGATGTCCGTTGTAATTTCTCCTCTTTCATTTCAGATTTTATTTATTTGTACCTTCTCTCTTTTTTTCTTGGTGAGTCTAGCTAAAGGTTTGTCAATTACATTTATCTTTTCAAAGAACCAGCTCTTGGTTTCATTGATTTTTTCTATTGTTTTTTTAGTCTCTATTTCATTTATTTCTGCTCTGATTTTTATTATTTCCCTTCTTCTACTGATTTTGGGCTTTGTTTGTTCTTCTTTTTCCAGTTCCTTTAGGTGCACTATTAGATTGCTTATTTGAGATTTTTCTTGTTGTTGAGTTAAGCCTGTATTGCTATAAACTTCCCTCTTAGAACCGTTTTGCTGTATCCTATAAATTCTGGCATGTCATTTTTCATTTGTCTCCAGGTATTTTTTTATTTCTCCTTTGATTTCTTCATTGACCCAATCGTTGTTCAGTAGCATTTTGTTTAATTTCCACCTATTTGTGGCTTTTCTGATTTTCCTCCTGTAGTTGATTTCTAGTTTCATATTGTTGTGGTCAGAAAAGATGCTGGGTATTACTTCAGTCTTCTTAAATTCATTGAGACTTGTTTTGTGGCCTAATATGTGCTCTATCCTGGAGGATGTTCCATGTGCATTTGAAAAGAATGTTTTTGGTTTTTGGATGGAATGTTCTGTATATATCTACTAAGTGTATCTGGTCTAATGTGCCATTTAAGGCCAATGTTTCCTTATTGATCTTCTGTTTTGATGATATATCCATTGGTGTAAGTGGAGTGTTAGAGTCCCATACTATTACTGCGTTACTGTCTATTTCTCCTTTTACGTCTGTTAATAATTGCTTTATATATTTAGGCACTCCTATGTTGGGTGTATAGATATTTACAAGTGCTATATGCTCTTGTTGGATTGTTCCCTTGACCATTATGTAGTGCCCTTCTTTGTCTCTTGTTGCAGTTTTTGTTTTAAAGTCTATTTTATCTGATATAAGTATTTCTACCACAGCTTTCTTTTCATTGCCATCTTCATAGAGTATCTTTTTCTATCCCTTCACTTTCAGTTTGCAAGTGTCCCTCGGTCTGAAGTGTGTCTCCTGTATGCAGCATACATATGGGTCTTGTTTTTTTATCCAATCAGCCACCTTATGCCTTTTGATCGGAGCATTTAGTCCATTGACATTTAAAGTAGCTATTGATATGTATGTACTTATTGCCATTTTGTTACCTTTTTTCTCAGTGTTTTAGTAGTTTTTCTCTGTTCCTTTCTTCTTCTCTTGCTCTCTTCCCTTGTGCTTTGATGGCTTTCTTTAGTATTACGTTCGGATACCTTTCTCTTAGTTTTGTGTATTTGTTATAGGTTTCTGGTTTATGATTACCATGAGATTCATATATAATAACCTACGTATATTGCAACCTATATTAAGTTGATGGTCTCTTTAGTTTGACCTCTTTCTAAAAGCCCTACTCTTTTACTCTCCACCTCTCACGTCTTATGTTTTTGACATCATATCTAACCTCTTGTTTGTGCATTTATATCTGTTACCCTCTTATCATGGAGATAGATAATTTTTTCCCATATGTGTTCTTCTCTTTCCATCTTAAATAAGTCCCTTTAGCATTTCTTGTAGGACTGGTTTCTTGGTGGTAAAATCCTTCAATTTTTGCTTATCTGGGAAACTCTTTATCTCTCCTTCCATTCTGAATGATAACCTTGCCAGATAGAGTATTCTTGGCTGTAGGTTTTTTCCTTTTAGCACTTTACATATATCATACCACTCTCTTCAAACCTGTAAGGTTTCTGCTGAGAAGTCAACTGATAGTCGTGTGGGGTTTCCTTTGTATGTAACTTGTTGCCTTTCTCTTGTGGCTTTTAAGATTCTCTCTTTATCTTTAATTATGGACATTTTAATTATGATGTGTCTTGCTGTGGGCCTCTTTGGGTTTATCATTTTTGGTGCTCACTGTGCTTCCTGTACCTGGATGTCTGTTTCCTTCCTTAGGTTAGGAAAGTTTTCCACTATTATTTCTTCAAATAGGTTCTCGGCCCCTTTGTCTCTCTCTTCTCCTTCTGGGACACCTATGACATGGATGTTAGTGTGCTTGATGTTGTCCCAGAGCTCCCTTACACTGTTCTTGTTCTTTTTAATTCTTTTCTCTTTTAGCTGTTCAGCTTGGGTGATTTCCTCTAGTCTTTTGTCTAGCTTGCTGCTACATTCCTCTGTATCATCTACTCTGGTTTTGAGTCCCTCTAGTGAATTTTTTATTTCCAGTATTGTATTCTTCATTTCTGATTGGTTCTTTTTTATATTTTCCAATTCTTTGTTGACGTTCTCACTGAGTTCATCCATTCTTCTCCCAAGATCAGTAAACATCCTTATGAATCTTTGTTTGAACTCTTGGTCAGTTAGATTGCTCATTTCTGCTTCATTTAGTTCTTTTTCTGGGGTTTTGTCCTGTTCCTTTTCTTGGAATGTATTCCTTTGCCTCCTCATTTTGCCTCTTTCTCTGTGCTTGTATCTATGTATTAGGTAGGTCAGCTATGTCTCCCTATTTTGGAATGATGGCCTTATGTAAGAGATGCCTTATGAGGTCCAGCAGTGTTCTTCCCTCTCATAACCAGTTCCAAATGTTCCAGGAGTGACCCCTGTGTGGGCTATGTGTATCCTTCTGTTATGGCAGGGTTGCTCTTGCTGCAGGTGCCCAGGGAGGCTAGGCTGTGTCCCTGGCTGGCTGGTTGTATTGCTCAGCTGTGTGTAGCTTCTATGGACACTTCAGTCTCTTTTTTGGGTCTGGGGTGGCCCCAGCACAGTTTGCCGCAAGGTCTAATAGCATATTCCTATTGTGGTTTTACTGGTAAGTAAGTAGGCCCCCAGCATGGCTGGTTGTTAGGCTCAGGGGCTTACAATTGCTGTAGGCCTCTGGCCTACAAGGGTCTTGTCAGCTCTCTCAGGATTGCAGCTGAGTGGGGCTGGCCCCAGGCATGGGAGCACCAATTGCTTCAGGCTTTGGAAGGTGTGATCGATCCCCTATGTGGTTTTTTGGACGCACAAGTTTTCTGCAACTGACAAGCCCCGTGGCCCACAGGGCCACACACCCTGTCAACACAATCCTGCCCCATGCACACACCCTGACCCCCTGAAGTAGACACAATTGCCCCACTGCAGAGGCCCACATACTCCACCCACTCCTCCCAGACGCCCTGCGCCACAGAGGTGGACCCACTCTCCGGGCTGCAGGGGTTCCAGGCACCCAGCCTATGCAGGCCCACCAGTTGCCCAAGGGCTTGCTGTTGGGTGGGGCCAGTCCCTAGGGTGGGCTGCCTGCCTTGGCTGAGCTGGATCAAATCAGTGCTCTAGTGGGTGGGGCAGACCCTGTGCTGAGAGGCCAGGGGAAGAACTCCAATGGCATCTGCCAGTGTCTGTGTCAGCATGCCCATACTAGGTTACAATAATGGCTGCTGCTAATGTCTCAGTCCCTGGAGAGGTCTCACCTCTCACCAAGAAGTACCCAGAGCATATATGGTGAGTCTCTTTTCACCAAAGGACTGTGCACCTTTCTTTCTGGTGATTTTAGGTTGCTTTCTGAAAGGATGAATTTGTGCGTGGGCCATTTAAGGGCTGGCTTTTTTTTCCTTTTGTGCAGTAGCTTTTCTGGGGGGATTCCCTGTTGTTGTTAGTAGCCAGCAAAGCCAGATATTATGACACTTGTCTCAATTGTGCTGGGACCAAAAGATGCTTCTAGCAGGAAGGCTCCCCCACTCAGGTCCCCAACTCCTCCAGGGAAGGCTGCGTACCTTTAGATTGCTCCCGGGCAGCTGTGAAGCAGTGTGGCTTGTAAAGGTGGCTTTTTTTTTTTCTCCAGAATGGAATTTCTGCCTCTTCCACCTCAGTCAGGGCTGTCCCTTGTTGTGGGGGTTATTTTTATCCAATTTTCAGTTCTTTCTCAGGGGTAATTGTTCTAAAAGTAGCTGTGAATTTGTTGTGTTTGTGGGAGGAGGTGAGTTCAGAGTCTGCCTATGCCGCCATCTTGACACCAACCCTTTTAATTTGTATTTTAGATACTCTTGGACATCTATGCATCATTGCATATTAACAGCCTACTAATTATTTCTCTTTTCTCTGTTACCTGAAAGGTTTGAAAAACAAGTGTTTACAAATGTTCATCTTTAAAACCACTGCATCTAAATTATGTAGAGAGAATTTTAATAATTCATCTCTCACTGGGCTCCATGCTCAGAGATTATGATTCAGTAGGTATAAGATGGAGCCTAGATGGCTATACTTTTAAATAGGTCCCTGACTTAGGACTCCTGCATCTACATTCATGAGAGAAATTTGCCTGTAATAGTCTTTTCTTATGACAGCCTTGTCAGATTTTGATACCAATGTTAGGCAGGTCTCCTACAAAAAGTTGGGAAGTGTTTCCTATTTTTCTATTATCTGGAAAAGTTTGTGTAAGATTGGCGTTGTTTATTGTTTAAATGTTTGGAAAAACTCACCAGTGTAATTATCTGCAGTATTTTTAATAGGAAGATTTTAAATGACAAAGTCAATATCTTTAGCAATAGTGGACTACTTAGATTTTCTATTGATTCTTCTATTAATTACGATAGTTTGTGTTTTCTAGGAATTTGTCCGTTTGAATTAAATTTCCAAATATATTGTCTTAAAGTTGTTTATAATATTCTCTCATATGTTTTCCAATATTTTATTCTGAAAATGTTCAAATATACAGAAGCATTTAAAGAATTTTACAGTGAATACCCATACACCTACCACCTGGATTCTATTAACATTTTTATGATACTCATTTCACCCAATTTATTAGTTTATATTTCAAAGTAAATTGAAGATATCAGTACACTTCCCCCTAATTACTTCAGCATAGGTATCATTAACAAGAATTCAATACTTTTACTAGTTTTCTTCTTTTAAGCTTAAATTTATGTACAATTAAATGTGTAAAATGAATAAAAATGAAGTGCATAGATCATAACTGAACATAGGTTGAATTTTGGCAAATACATGCACATCTGAATAGCCCAAACCTTAATCGAGATATAGAATATTGCCACCAACCCCCAAAACTCCCTAATACCACTTCCTAGCGAATCCCTCTCTACAAGGAGGAAACCACTATTTTGATTGTTTTTTCTAGGCTAGATTAGTGTTGCCTTTTCCAGAACTTCATATAAATGAAATCATACAGTGTTTACTCTTTTGTGGAAGACCTCTTTCCCTCACATAACATTTTTAATATCTCTTCATGCTGTTATGTGTCAGTAGTTTTTTTTTTTTTTTATTGCTGGGTAGTATTTAATATATATCTCAAGTTATTTACCCATTTTCATATTGATGGACACCTTGGCTGATTCAGCTTGGCTGTTAAGAATAAAACTTCAATGGACATTCTTCTAAAAGTCTTTTTGTTGATATATGTTTTCACTATTCTTGGGTAACTTCCTAGAAGTGGAAGCTGGGTCATGGCATATGTGTATGTTCAATTTTATAAGAAACTGTCAGACCTTTTTCCAATGTGGTTGTACCATTTAACACTACTTTCAGCAATGTATGAGGCTTCCATTTGCTTTACATCCTTGTCAACAGTTTTTTTATTCTCAGCCCTTTTAATTTTAGTGATTCTGGTCAGTATTAAGTTGTATCTTATTGTGTTTTCTTTTTGCATTTCCCTGATGTCTAATGATGATGAGCAGGGATTGGCAAATTATGGTCCATAGACTAAATATGATCTACCACCTATTTTTTTTTTTTCCTGAGGAGGATTCACCTTGAGCTAACATCTTTGCCAATCTTCCTCTATTTTTGTATGTGGGTTGCCACCACAGCAAGGCTGATGAATGGTGCAGGTCCATACCCAAGATCTGAACTGGAGAACCTGGGCCGCCAAAGCAGAGCACACCGAACTTTACCACTAGGCCATGGGGCTACTCCCCCACCTATCTTTGTACATAAGGTTTTCTTGGAGTATTTGTTTATGTGTTTACGGCCGCTTTGTGCTACAAGGGCAGAGTTGCATAGTTTTGCTAAAGTTTGACCTGAAAGCCCTAAAATATTTGCTACCTGGGCCTTTACAGAAGAAAGTTAGCTGAGCATTTCCTCTTTTGCTTATTGGCCTTTAAATATATATTTTGAAGTGTCAGTTCAAATTTTCAGCCCATTTATTTCCTTTTTTTTTGTCTTTTTATTATTGAGTGGAAAACTCTTTTATATATCCTGATTATCAAGCTATTGTCAGATATATATATGTGTAAATGTCTTCTACCTGTCTGTGGCTTGCCTATTTATTTTCTTAACAGTGTCTTTTGCTGGGCATATTTTAAAATTTGGAAGTCTAATCTATCTATCTATCTAAATATTACCTATCTTTGTGTGTGTGTGTGAGGGTTGCTTTCTGGAAACTAAGATACCTTTTCCTAAGCAGAAGTCTTTTACATATTATTTTGTTTTCCTCTAAAGGCTTTAAGATTTTAAAATTTTAGCTTTCATGTTTAGGATCTATGATTATTCATTTCAAATTAAAATTTTGCATATAGTATAGAAGTTAAGGGTTTCTTTTCATGTTGATATCCAGCTTTTCCAGCACAATTTGTTGAAAAGACTTTCTCTATTGGATTGCTTTGGTCCCTTTGTTGAAAACCAAATGACCATATAAATACAAGCCTATTATTGCTGGACTACATTTTGTTTCATTCTATTTCTTGATTTTTATAGTAAGTCTTGAAGTTAGGTAAGTCCTTCAATTTTGTTCTTTTTCAGGGTCACTTTGATTTTTCTTGGTCCTTTGTATTTTCCTATAAAATTTAAAATCATTTATCAAATTCTACAAAAAAGTCTATGTATTGAAATTGAATTGAATCTATAAATGGATCCAAAGAGGGTTGACATCTTAATAATATTGAATCTCACAATCCATGAACATAGTATATTCCTCCATTTATTTAGGCCTTTAATTTCTTTCTGTAATGTTTTCAAGATTTTAGTGTAGATATCTTACATGTCTTTTATAAAAGAAAAATAATAATAATCCTTAGAAGTCTATGTTTAATGATACTATTGTAATTACACTTTCCAGTTATTTGCTGCTAGTATATAAAATATTTTTATATACTAGCCTTATGTTCTGCAAGTCTGCTTAATTCATCTTGCAGTTATATTTTAGAATCCTCAGGATTTTCTACATAAACAAACAAAGGTATCAAGTTTGTTTATACCCTATCCTCTATCCTTTGTATAATGAACATTACATATATATATATATTACATCTACATAAATTACAAACCTCATAAAACAATATTTTAATTTTCTAAAATAGCAATATGTATTTTAAATAAATTAAGAGAAAATAGTCTTTCAGGTTTACCCTAATATTATTTCTGATGTTCTTTATTTCTTCCCAAAGGTCCAAGTTTTTAATCTGATATCATTTTCCTTCAACCTAAGGATTTTCTTTAGCATATCTTTTAGCGTAGTTCTGCCGGTGATGAATTTAATTTCTCCTTCACCTGAAAGAGTATTTATCTCACCATTATTCTTAAAGGATATTTTTGGTGGATATAGAATTCTGGGCTGACTGATTTTTAATCACTTTGAAATAGCATTTTTTCTTATTAGAGGTTAGCAGTTATTCAAATAATTGTTTTTCTGAATGTAATATGCCATTATCATTGTAATTTTTAATTTGTTTGCTTTCAATTTTTTATCTTTTTTCTTCAACGGTTTTATTATGATGTGCCTATGCATAGTTCTTTGTATATTTTCTTCTTGATATTGCTAAGATGAATCTATAAATTAATTTCTTTAACAAATTTTGAAAAATTTTCAGCCTTATTTCTGCAAATAGTTTTTAGCTCTATTCTTTTTCCTTTGCTTCTGGCACTACAATTAAACCTATATTAAATATTTTTATATTTTTCCATGAGTTCCTGAGGTTTTGTTCTCCCCTCCCCACCACCAAATATTTTTTCTCTACTCTTCAAATTGGATAATTTCTATTAATCCGTCTTTAAGTTTACAGACTCTTTTCTCTACCATCTTAATTTCATTGCTAAACTCATTGACTGAATTTTTCTAGTTCTTATATTCTTTTCAGCTCCATTGGGTTTTTTTCTTAGAGTTTATAGTCTTCTGATGACATTTCATACCTTTTCATTCATTACAAACATTTTTCTTTACATCATTTAACATAGATATATAAGTTGCTTTAAAATATTTGTCTGCTAATTCCAACATCTGGGTCATCTTAGAGTCTATCTTTGTTGACTATCTTTTCTCTTGAGAATGGGTCACATTTTCCTGTTTATTCATATGTAAAGTAATTTTATATTGATCCTGCACATTTTGAATGGGTTTTGCATTCTGCTATATCACCTTAAAGAGTATTTTTTTTTCAGCTTGTTTTCATAGGCAAATAACTTTGTATAACTCAAACTACAAAACCCTATAAAGCCTGTCTCTTGGAAGGCAGTACAAATCTTAGTTTAGTTTAGTTAGTTTTTGTCTCTAGCTGTGCTGTTTGGAATATACAGTGTGATTCAAGAGCCAGCCATAGATAATATGGGAAATCTTTATAATTAAAATTTGGGGGGTCTCCTCTCTGGCTTTCTCTTTTCCAGAATTTTTTTCTCATACATTCTAGCAGCTCTGGTTGCCACAATCTTTGCCCTTTGTTTCTCCAAACCAGAAATACTGCAGATTTTTAATTGGAGTTTTACTGCCTTACATAATTCAGACTGAAAACTGTTCCTTTGAAAGCTAGGAAACTCACCTAGGGCTTGCTATTCTTTTCTTCCAAGTGCCAACTTTTCTCTAGTAGCTGCCTACATTTGGTCATTCTTCAGTGCCTTTAAGGCAGGATTTTTTGAGGAGGATGGGCAGTGTTGTTTCTAATGTTTATAGTCATTACACGTGGAAGGGTCAGTGTACAAAAGCTTAGTTAGAATCCTATCTCCATATGTTTCCACTGCCTCTATAATCTGTTCCAATGCCATCTTTTTTATTCCTGATATTGGTAATTCATTCACTCTCTCTTCCTCTCCCACCCCCTCGCACCCTTCCCATCTTGGTAGTTCCTATCAGTAGTTAATCAATTTTTATTAGTTTTTTTTTCATAGAAAACACATTTGGCTTTGATAATTCTCTCTCGGTCTCTTTTCTTTTCCTTTTTGCTTTCTTTCTACATCATTGGATCCAGTTTTCTCCATAGCTACTTTACTAACATTTGTTTTAGTTGTCTTTTGCTAGCTTCTTAATATGGAAACTTGTATCATTGATTTTTCAGCATTTCTTCTTTTTAAATGTATGTCTGTAAAGCTACACATTTTCCTTTAAACATAGCTTTAGGTGCATTTCACATTTTGATATTTCACATTTTTAATATAATGCAGTTAAAATATCTACTTATTTTCATCAGATAGTTTTATTTGATTATTTTTATAGGTTCCCATTCTCTGCTGAAATTTTCCAACTTCTTATTTATTCTCTTTAACATATTAATTCACAATTATTTTAATATTTGTGTCTGTTAACTGTAGTATCTTGATAATTCAGGATATTTTTCTATTATATACTTGCTCTCTTGATTTTTGTTCATTTGATCTTGTCTCTTGGAATGCCTTGTAATTTATTATTTATGCCCAATATTGTTTGGGGCATTGTAGAAACAATTTAAGACTGAGTAAGGTTATCTTTCTTTAGAAATAATTAATTTTCCTTCTGGAGTTAGTTAAGGGAAGATCACCTTAATGCAATCTGAGATTGCTCTAATGTGCACCCGTATTTCTATCTTCATGAGGTCTGTTCTTTTTCTTGTTCACTATTACTCTCAGGGAGGAGCTCTTCAGGGACCCTATTCAGAGGCTGGAATGTTTCCCAGAGCCCATCTTCCTTGCTATCCCCTGAACTCCAATTTTTTATTTTCCATGTCTACTGAGATTGCACAGAATTTTACTTAGATTTTTCACCTCTCTTTATTGTGGCATAATATTTTCTTTTCTCCTCGAATTTTATCCCTCAAGTTAGCATTTTTGGTAGACCTCTGATGCCTTGAAACAGATTTTTAAAAATATTTTTAATTGGTACTTTATCATGTTCTCAGTGGTTTGCCATAAGCTGGTCTTTGTATATGGCATCATATATAAAAAGGGGTGTGCCACTCTGTTCCTTCTGAACATAATTGAATTTACCTTCTATTCTAAAAATACTACTGACTAATTGTATTCAGAATATGGCTTATGCTTTATGCCTTTGGTCAAAACTACTTCTAAATCTCCCAGCCTTTTGCTTATTTATCCCACATTCATACATGAAGAGACGTCTCAATTCTCACTTCATTCATGAGCTTTTTCTAACCATTCTAGATAAAAATTATTTTATCTTTCAAATTTAATTACAATTTTGGCCCTTGATACGTACGTATCTTATTTACTTTTTTCAAAGAGTATGAATTAATGAGTTTAGTTTCCATTAATCTAGAAAGAAAAAAGAAAATCAAGACTGCCAGTTAAACATCAGAGGTGGGACAGGATGTAATTTTCAATAGGGTGGTCAGGGTAGGCCTCAATGAAGGTGACATATGAGCAAAAAGCTGACGTTAACTGTGCAGACAGCTGGGGAGAGAGGTTACCACCAGTGCAAAGGCCCTAAGTCAGGAGCACATTGGTGTGTTTGAGGAATGGCAAAGACGGGAGTGTGGATGGAGCTGAATGAGCCAGAGGAAGAGTAGGGATGAGCACAGATAACTGGGAACAGATCAAGTCGGAACTTTAAGGCCATTTTTAGGGATTTGCTTTTACTCTGGGAGAAATGGAGGGTGTAGAACAGAGAAGTGATGTGATTGGGCTTAGATTTTCAAAGTTTCACTCTGGGGATTGTCTTGAGAAGAGTGCAGTTGGGGGTACGGAGGCAAGGATCGAAGCAGAGAAACCAGATAGAAGGCTATTGCAATATTCCAGTTCAGAAGTGATGGACACTTGGACCAGGGAGGTAGCAGAGTAGATAGTGAGAATTGAATTGAATTGAATGTGAGAATTGAATTCGGGATATATTGTGAAAACAGACCCAATGAGATTTTCTGACAGATGAGATACATATAGAAAAGACTTACAGTTTGTTTAAATTATTGTAATTAATCAAGTTTTCTGTGCCCTAAATATTATTCTTCCTAAAAAACTTTTTGCCAAAGTCTTTTTATTGCCTGAATCCTTGTATATACTCTAGGGTACCAAGAATGGTGTGGCCTACTTTGGTAATAGCTGAACTTATGATTCTTATAACTGCAAAGTGTTTTGTGAATTGATCAATGTTCCAGTCTGTTGACACTGATAAAATCACTTTTCAGATATTGGAACGATTCAACTCAAAGCCACTAGATGGTGACCTCTACTAAATTTTAATACTAATGGACAGAATTTGAGACATTGATTAGATTTACCAAAAACCAGATCCAATATCAGAATCTTAGTATTGAAAGGCACTATAGTAGCCATTATTATTAAGCCGAAAAGAGGTGAATGACTTGGGTAAATTATACAGTTATTAGTAATAACAGTTACCATTCATTGAGGACTTGTATGCCAACACCTTGCTAGTTGTATAGACACATCTTACAAATGAGGACAACAATACTTAATTCCTATGGCATACCTCACTCTTGTTTGAGTTTGTTCCTTTTTCCTTCAAAGGGGGATCAGCATTTTTAAAAAGTAATCATTTGGTCTCATTAACTGCATTATATTGTAATTATATGAGGAAAAATTATGGCTCATTTTTCCTCCTCTAAGTTTGTTGAGAAATAAAGAGGCAAATAGTTATCAAAAAAGTAATATCTGTGCCATGTATTTTTCAGATACATTTTCTTTTATACTAGGTTTTTAAAAAGGTTCCCAAAAGTTATTGTCAAGTCTGTCAGAATGAAATTACATACATGAAAAGTTAAAGCTGTATGGCAAATAGATGTTGTTTTCGTTATATATTTTCTTTTTTTATTTTCTTGTGGGGAGATCAGCCCTGTGCTAACATCTGCCAATCCTCCTCCTTTTTTTTTTTTTTTTTTTTGCTGAGGAAGACTGGCCCTGGGCTAACATCCGTGCTCATCTTCCTCCACTTTATATGGGACGCCGCCACAGCATGGCTTGCCAAGCAGTGCGTCGGTGCGTGCCCAGGATCCGAACCGGTGAACCCCGGGCCACTGCAGCGGAGCGTGCGCCCTTAACCACTTGTGCCACCAGGCCGGCCCCTCGTTATATATTTTCTGGATTTTACAGTTTGTGTCAGAAAAATGATTCACTAGTTAAATAAAAAGAATCCTTATGAAAGACCATCTGGAACAGGCCGTACTACCATTATCATTTCTACACTTATCTTTGCAGTTTGGATTTAAAGGAGTTTAGCAAGATCGATAAGCTTTTTACTATGTATTTAAGCAGTCTTAGAGATTCTTATGTTGTTACTATCATTTATAACTATTTAAAAAATTCTTTACACATAGGCAAGGGCATAAGAATTGGTGCTATGATTTCTAAAAGAGATATTTGACTGACCTTATGGTTAGGAAGTCATTTTCATGGTATGTGCACTCAGCTGAACAACAAAAATTAAGCAAACACATATCAAAGTATGTGTTTTGAGTAGTATGATATTTTTTCTTTGTCATTCTTATAACTTCTGTAGCTCCATCTTATTCTACTTTATATTCATTCAAAATTTAAGTAGTTTATTATTACTGTGTGTATATTAGTCTCATGATTGTCAGTACATTTAAAATTTATTATTTAGGGCCGGCCCCGTGGCTTAGTAGTTAAGCGTGCGGGCTCCGCTACTGGCGGCCCGGGTTCGGATCCAGGGCGCGCACCGAGGCACCGCTTCTCCCGCCATGCTGAGGCTGCGTCCCACATACAGCAACTAGAAGGATGTGCAACTATGACGTACAACTACCTACTGGAGCTTTGGGTGGGGGGGAAGGAGGAGGATTGGCAATAGATGTTAGCTCAGAGCCGGTCTTCCTCAGCAAAAAGAGGAGGATTAGCATGAATGTTAGCTCAGGGCTGATCTTCCTCACAAAAAACAAACAAACAAACAAAAACAAACAAAAAAATTTATTTAATCCTTTTCAGATATCTATATAACCCTATATAGTGTTTTATTTATAATACTAATATGATATTTTGAGTCATAAGTATCTATGCTGCCTGCCATTTCCCCAAATTTTGGGCACAGACAATAGGCGTACAGTGTCAAATACAGATATTATCAAGCCATAGAGAATAATCATTTAAAATACATTTAGTGCCAAATTGCTCTCCTGGAAATATTGATCTCATTTTAGTGCCACCAAAATATAATATTTTACTCACAAAACTGAAATTTGTCATTTAAGAAGATTATGGTGGTTGAACCTATTCTTTAACAACTTATCTGCTGGAGTTTTGATATTTCCCTTGTTTTATTATATTAGAACAATAATATATTTTAGCAATCAAACAGTCATTTGGCATATAAATATGTTCCTCACTCCATGTATTTTGGCTGTCTTTGCTAATTTTCTCAATCACTTTAATACATGAGAAATTATTTCCCCTTGATTCTACCTTTAAAAAGTTTCTAATTTTTTTTCTTGAAATTGAACTTTATGCTATTTTTCACTATAAATAAACCTTTAGGAACATTTTGTCAGAAGACACTGCAGTAGAGAGGCTCAAAGGGTATATACACCGAGACCATGTGTAGAAACTCCTGAAACCTTTGAATGCTTTCATTGGGTAACTGAATCTATTTTCTCTTTTAAGATTCTGGTTTTATCTCCATTGAGTTGAAATAAAGTGAATGTATTTCTTTCATTTCATCTATGATACGTGCTTATATCCTGAGATATTTAGAGTCCTCAATCAGACCTTAGTGGTCATAAGGTTTACACATAAAGGCAAGGGCACATACTTTGTGAACGTTATTTGTCTTCTCATTTCACGTCATAACATGAGTGGAAGCGACAGTCCCCTGACGAGTGGTACTTGTTAATATAAATCATTAAAATAAATCGAGTGTTAATTCTACCACACAAACCTTAGCCTTTGTTCCAATATCAATGAAACGAGGAGTTTGAGCAAAGTGGCCAATGACCCACTCATTGCCTCGTGGCTTAAAGGACATCTTTCTTATCTTAATTGAAGTCATATAGAATATAAACTCCATCAGGGCTGAGATTTTGTTTTCTTTGCTGCTGTCTCTATACTTAGCATTACTTGGTACCTAGCAGGTGCTTTATATGTTAAACAAATAAATGGATAAAATCTCTGGGGCATCTGACTGCTCATCACTTCTACCTAAAGTTCTCTTCTTACTTTCATTCAGTGCTAGTAATCTTTCTTGTCCTCTCAGACCTCCCTAATTCGTCCTTCTTTTTCTCTCTCTCAATTCTCCTTTCTGCCATCATAATTAGGCGGGCTCCATATGTGTATGCCTCAGAAGGGACTTTCTCGGCTATCTGGCCCCATCTCCAGTCATAGATTGCTGCCATCTGTCTCATAATCAGTATAAGTGTGGGAGGGTTTCTCTCGGTTCTGCTCTGCCCTCAGACTACAGCAGGCTGCGGGAACTTGCACCTTAGAAGGGTCTCTCAGTTCTCCTGCCTTGCCATCAATCTTTTTGGTGAGCACTCAGTGAAGGCCTGTGTTAAGGAGTTGGCAGGTAGTGTGGATTCCCCATGTATGGAACCCCCAAGGTTTCTAAATTCTTACACCAGTCTACGCTCAGCCTTTAAAAATCACAAAAAGTTCACCTGTTTTCTTCCTACTGTGTCTATGGTAGTTTCCTCTTCACCTTGCTACTCTGCTGAAAATGAAAATATCCATGGGTTCCATCTCTCCTAAAAGAACTTGGCATTTCTCAGATTTTAGTTCATTATGTTACTTTGAAACCTTAGGTCTTTGATGGGTTTCAAATAATAATGTGGTTTTTTCTTTTTCAATTATTTTATTGAGGTCATAATAGTATATAACATTGTGTAATTTCAGGTGTACATTATTTATCAGTTTATGTATAGATTGCATCATGCTCACCATCAACAGTCTAATTTTTATCAATCACCATACATATGTGCCCCTTTACTCCTTTTGCCCACCCCCGAACCCCCTTCCCCTCTGGTAACCACTAATCTGTTCTCTCTATCCATGTGTTTGTTTATCTTCCACATATGAGAGAAATCATGCAGTGTTTGTCTTTCTCTGTCTGGCTTATTTTGCTCAACATAATACCCTCAAGGTCCATCCATGTTGTTGCAAATGGGATGATTTTGTGTTTTTTTTATGGCTGAGTAGTGTTCCATTGTATATAGATATCACATCTTCTTTATCCATTGATCAGTTGATGGGTGCTTGGGTTGCTTCCACGTCTTGGCTATCGTGAATAACGCTGCAATGAAAGTAGGGGTGCATAAGTCTCTTTGAACTGTTGATTTCAAGTTCTTTGCATAAATGCCCAGTAGTGGGATAGTTGGATCATACGGCATTTCTATTTTTAATTTTTTGAGAAATCTCCACACTATTTTCCATAATGACTGCACCAGTTTGCATTCCCACCAGCAGTGTATGAGGGTTCTCTTTTCTCCACATCCTCTCCAACATTTGCTATTTTTTGTCTTGGTAATTATAGCCATTCTAACAGATGTAACGTGATATCTCATTGTAGTTTTGATTTGCATTTCCCTAATAATTAGTAATGTTGAAAATCTTTTCATGTATCCGTTGGCCACCTGTATTTCTTCTTTGGAAAAATGTCTGTTCATATCCTTTGCCCATTTTTTGATGAGGTTCTTTGTTTTTCTGTTGTTGAGTTGTATTAATTCTTTATTTATTTTGGAGAATAACCCCTCGTTGGATATATGATTTGCAAACGTTTTCTCCCAGTTGGCAGATTGTCTTTTCGTTTTGTTCATGGTTTCCTTTGCCGTGCAGAAGCTCTTTAGCCTGATGTAGTCCCATTTGTTTTTTTCTTTTGTTTCTCATGCCTGAGTAGACGTCATATTCAACAAAATGCTGCTAAGACTGATGTATTATTTTTTTCCATTATCTAGATTTTTCTTATTTTGTGACTGAGAAATTTCATCAAAATTAAAAATATGATAGAGGGATTGCTTTCTCCATCAATAACTTTTTTAACACTAGAGAAAATGTCTTTTGCACTTAGCTTCCTAATAATTAGTCTTTGTTTCCTTGTTGTTTACTTCAGCCACCTGTTAATTCCTGGTTTTCTTGGAAGTCTATCCACAACTAACTTCTATAAACACACTCTTTTATTTCAGTCTAAGTGCTTGCTATGGATGATTGAAACTCCTTTGTAACATGAAGATTCTCAACTTTGCTTCTCTTTTAAGCTCCACATCTATTTAACCTTGAATTCAAAATGAATATCCCAGGGACATTCAAATTCAATATCTTCCTAATATCAACTTCACCCTCAGTCTCACATTTCTTCCCTGTTTGGATGAATGACACTAGTACCCACCCTTGCCTGCCCATGCCAAAATCCCGGGAGTCATTCTAGAATATTCCTTTCCTCAGTGAAGCAAAGTATGGTGTTTTTACTGGCTGACTTCTACTTTTAAAGGGAGGGGGTGGGGGAGGGATTGTGTGTCCTTTGGTTTTGTTTTTTTTTTTACATTTTCTTTTGTTTTGAAAGATTCTAAACTTTCCCCTCAATCTTGCCTCTTGTCTCCTTTGTTGTGTGGTTTTCAAAAAGCACCTCTCCTTTTCTTTCTTTTTTTTTTAAGCAGCTTTATTGAGATATAATTCACATACCATTATAATTCAGCCCCTTAAAGGGCACAATTAAATGGTTTTTGTTTTAGCCACAGAGTTATGTGACCATCACCACAACATAATTTGAGAACACTTTGTCCTTCAAAAAGAACCCCGTGTCCATCAGCAGTTGCTCCCATTCCATCCTCCCACCCCCCAGCCCCAGACCATCACCAATCTTCTATCGCCATAGTTTTGCACGTTCTTGACATTTCATGTAAATGGAATCATCCAAGATGTGGTGTTTTGTGACTGGAGACTTTACCCTCTTCTTCCTCAGGAAGGGAAAACTTTCCAAGACTGCCTCCTCACATTCCTCTCTGCACTTTAAGTCTCTTTCCTACAGTCAATGTGCTCATGGACCAGAATGTCTTTTCATTATTTTCACAGTTTTCCCAGAATTCCCCTTCCTCTCCATGAAGGCTCATGGTGGATGCATGGGAGATAATTTATTAGAATCTGTTTTATCACTGTTCACTTACTAGGTAACTTGATATTAGGATGTTCTTTGACTTCTAATTGTGCTGAAGACATAGGTTTTGTACAGTGTTATTTGTTCATCTTTTTTTGGAATGAATTTTGGGAATTTCTGATTTACATGGCTGCCATTGCCTTGGCAACTCAGAATTCCTATAACTTCTTTCTTAGTTTCCAAATATTTGGAGCAGTGATAGTTACAAGTTGATTTGGAATTTTGTTGTATTACCAATAAGGCTAATTTTAGGTTCTGACTGTATTTAGTTGCTTTTTCCAGATAGAGCCTAACTCTCTGAAATCCCTGTCTCAAGAGATTGCATTTTAAGGCTATGACTCAATACTATTTTTATGAGACACATTTTGGAAGAACAATACTTGGTCCAGCAGAGCTATCCTAAATCATCTTGTAATTGAGAAGTCATCTTCCTATTATAAAGAATTTATTGTTTAGATTTGATATAAACAGTTGTTTTAGAGCATTTGTGAAGGTAATTGTGAAAGTAGGACACAACAAATATAGTCTTTTCGCAGGAGACAAATGAGACGATATAAAGTGGAAGGACACTAAAATGTATCCTAAAATTAAGGAGCAATGATTATTCTCATGTATTTATTAACCCTAGCTTGGTTTGTTATTTCTACATTATGATTTTCTATATGTTGTCACAGGTTACAACAAACTGAAAACAACCCAGTAATTGTAAAATCTAACTCTCATTAAAAAAACATAACAAAATCAGTGAGGCTAAACAAATTTCTTAAAAACCATACAATACATCAGAACAGAGCTGAGTTTGGAACCCTGAATCTGTTAGCTTTTGCTGTGTAACAATCTACCCCAAAACACAGTGGCTTAAACACAGCCATTTACTTAGTTCACGGTTCTGAGAGTAGGCGATTTGGGCCAAGTTGAGCTAGATGGATTTTCTGCTGGTCTTCTCTCATATGTCATAGTCAGTTGTTGGGTTGACTAGCATCTGATTTATCTAGGATAATCTCATTCATATGTTTGGAGGTTAGCAGGCTCTTGGCTAGGGCTACTGGGGCAACTGGGCCATATGTCTCTCAGCATCCAGCAGGCTGGCCTAGGTGCATTCATATGCTGGCAATTGCAGGGCTCTTGAGAGCGGGAGGGATGGAAGCCGAAAGGCCTCTTCAGGCTTAGGCTTCCATTTGCACAGCTTCACTTCCATTGCATCCTATTGGCCAAAGCAAGTTGAGAAGTCAGATTGAAAGGCTGGGGAAATAGATTCTACCTCTTGACGGCAGGCACTTCAAAGCATTTGCAACTCCCTTTTTTTCTTCCCATCTCACAACACCAATTAGCTAATTTCCAGTCCAGGGCTCTCTCAAGACAGAATCTTTAAATAAACGATTAGATAAGATAGCTTACCTCTCTACTTAACAGTAATAAATTGTTGTTTATGAAATTTGTAAGTCTTTATCCAAAAGGTGATACTTGAAATGGATCTTGAAGAGTGAGTTTTCCAGACGGAAACTTAAAAATTGTATCCAGATATAAGGAAAAGTACGTGGAAAAGCGCAGAGTTTGAGGGAGAAACACGTTTTGGGATAGTGAGACAATCAACATGGCTTGTGGGTAGATTATGGAGTGGAGGGTGGGGAAATGTGATGGGTGGTAAGGCTGGAGGGGTCTTCCACTATCAAGAGTGTCTTTCCCTTCAAAGCAGGGGCTCTGCTACCCAGCTGCACTCAAGAATATGTTTTTAGTTCCCAAGAAGAAGCAGAAGGTAGAATTTCCATTTGGGGAAGGCATTCCCCACCCCCTCCCGGAATAGGAAATCTGAATAAATACAAGTTCTGTGAATTGAAGGGTACTGGTGTATAGTAGAGATTCCATGGAAATTCAGGGGACAGGAATTTTATTATCACAGCAGACATTCTATGGAGATTCAGGGGACAGGAATTTAACAATGGTATTGTGACAGCATTAACTGGAACTTGGAGACCAAAAAAGAGCCCAGTAGTTTTCATAGGTCATGTTATCAATGAGTCAGAGGTACAGGTGACCGTCCAAGAGTTCAGGAAATACGACATAAATCAGTCAGCCCACCAGATGGTTCTATCCTAGCACTTCCAGTCTCAAAAATGAGTGCAGGAAGTGAGACATCATGTAGCCTGCAGGTGGGAGACATCAGAAGGGTTGATGAAAGCAGACAGAGGAAAGGGCAAAGCCAACGTGACTATGAAATTTTTTATCAATTTTTGGCACATTGGTTACTACCATAACTCAAAAGGAAGCAATCTTTGGACTATATTTGCAACTCTATAAAAAAATTATGAGCTAAAGAATAGCCTTTTTTAAAAAAAAGTGAGACTATTTTTATGACATTTCTTAAAGGTAATAAAACAGCAAAGGCAATGTGGAATGCTACTGCTAAAAATGTTATTTTATATCCTTTTGCTTTAATACATAGAAGCACAGCAGCTTCCATTTACTCACATCCACCTAGCACCATCTTTTATTTACCTAATTCAAAATTTATTTAAATTCATCATGTATGCCATAGTTACTATTTGTATTCTACTCTATGTTTTTAGTTGAACGCTTATTTACAAATCAAATTACATCTTTTTTTTTTCTTCCAGAGGATCTTATAATGTCCTTCACAGTGTCCATGGCAATTGGACTTGTCCTTGGAGGATTGATTTGGGCTCTGTTTGTTTGCTTGTCTCGAAGGAGAGCCAGTGCCCCCATCTCGCAGTGGAGTTCAAGCCGGCGACCTAGGTCTTCTTACACCCACGGCCTCAACAGAACTGGATTTTACCGCCACAGTGGCTGTGAACGTCGAAGCAACCTCAGCCTGGCCAGTCTCACTTTTCAGCGACAAGCTTCCCTGGAACAAGCAAATTCCTTTCCAAGAAAATCAAGCTTCAGGGCTTCAACTTTCCATCCCTTTCTGCAAAGCCCACCACTTCCCGTGGAAACTGACAGTCAGCTGATGACTCTCCCTTCTTCCAACACCTCTTCTACCGTCAACACTTCCCACAGTCTGAGCCGTCCTGATTTCCACTGGTCCAGTAACAGTCTTCGAATTGGCCTTTCAACACCGCCCCCACCTGCCTATGAGTCCATCATAAAGGCATTCCCAGATTCCTGAGCAGGGTGCTTTGGCTTTTAATTTGTTTCTTTCTTTTCTTGCCTTTTATTGAAAGGAAATCGTAAGTAGGCTAAACAGAATTTTGAGGAAATGGCCCAGATGACTAATGCCTTTCCAAGGTGAAATATGCTTGTGCAAGTTGGACATTACAATGTAAAACACCTTTTCTTAAACATGTTTTTTTCTTTTTGTCTCACAAAAATTAATATTTTTTCAAATAGTTATATATTTATGTCTTTTTTTATTCAATATGAGGATTATTAAAGATAGTGATGCTAATCTAAGAATCAGCTGTGATGCAGTATATATATTTTAAACTAAAATAAAAACTTTAGATATTTGTGATTTACAATCCTCATTCACTTTCCAAAGTGACTATAAAGGGAAAAAAAAATCACTGTCACTTTTAAAAAAAAAACTTTATCCTAAAGAATTTTAATTTTACTTTTTTTGGAATGACAAGTGAACGAGCTTAAAAACTTGGATTTTTAATGAATTATATGGACTCAAAATGATGGAACATAGAAAATTCTAAAGTTCCTTGATTTCACTCCTTTACGAGAAGTGTGGGAATCAAGCAAAGGAAACTGAACTCTGTGGGTATATTTTACGATACTTCAATTAGACACTTATTTTTTTTCCCAGATAGGATCTTTTTGTGCTTTTCCCAAGAATAGTTGTCCACATCATTGAGGAAAAATCCTTGGATTGGATTTTAACAAGATTTGGATTGAATTTACTAACAAGATGATTTAACTTTTCTTTGCCATTGTGTTATGTTGTCAGGAAAGCAACGAAAACAAATCCAATTCATTTGATCTAAAAATGAACTTTAATTCTGAGCTTATATATTTATTAAAGAATAAATTTTATTTCTTAGATTTAAATCTAGCAACTGGGAACGTACTTTACCTAGGGACCTTCTCCTGTAACTTCACACACAAATAAGTGAGGGTCAGTGGGAAAAAGTCTGTCATCGAAATATACGTTACAAGCGTGAAGAATTCTCCATCTTGTATTGACTCATCAGGCATTATCCCTGTTTGCTTCCCTATGAACTTCAACCTCAGATTCTCTAAAGGGTTTTGTACAATGATTAAACTATGCCATTGGTCCTTTGTGCAGTTATCTAGACGTCCACTCCCATAGGTGGCCACCCTCTTAAAGGAAGGTACATCCCCAAACGTGAGTACCAGAGAGGATCAGTGGCCAGATGCCTGTGGCTGCCGCTTTTCGTTTAAGGACACAAGCTCGCTGGAGTATAACTCCAAAGACCTGTGATTTGTTTCTGATATAGTGAACATGTTGCTTATGTTGCTGTTTGTTTGTTTCTCCGAACACTGGGATTTTCATTGAAGAAAAATGTACTCTTATTTTAGTTTCTGCAATGCAGTGATCACAGCTAATAGTGTCTGTATATGGCTCAAGAATGTAATAATTTTTACCTAATAAGTGATTCCATATAGCATTTTCTTTATTATTTTTATTTAGCTTATATTTTCCATTATTCCTCAAGGACAATTATTCTTAATGATGTCCGTCAGTAGATGCTTTCTAGTGCAATATGCTAGACAGAAAGAAGGAAAAAGAAAGAAAGAAAGGGGCCAGCCCAGTGGCATAGTGGTTAAGTTCACGTGCTCCTCTTAGGCGGCCTGGGTTTCACAGACTCAGATCCCTGGTGTGGACCTAGGCACCACTTATCAAGCCATGCTATGGTGGCATCCCAAATATAAAATAGAGGAAGATGGGCATAGATGTTAACTCGGTGACAATCTTCCTCAGCAAAAAGAGGAGAATTGGCAACAGATGTTAGCTCATGGCTAATCTTCCTCATCAAAAAATAAATAAATAAAAATAAAAAAGCAAGAAAGAAGGGAAGGAAGAAAGGAAAGAAGGAAGGATGGAAGGAAGGAATAAGAGAAAATAGGAGGAAGAAAGCAAAAAAAAAAAGCTCACAGGATAACCAATTTGTTGTAAGTTGGTTTTTAACAAATATAGCAATTGTCATATAGCTACATAAGATTTCAAGAAAGCATTAACTTAGTAACAACACTGTCTTTTGCTTGTCATCATCCTGAATGTTTAACATGAGAAGTAAGCTATGATTTTTACCTAGAATTTGTATTGGAAGTAAACACTGCTTTGTATCTCTCAAGTTAGGAAAATGAGAGCAGAAATCTTCTGGAATATTTAACCATCTGGCAGAATTATTGCCTCCTCCTCTTCAAGTTATGAAACAATCAAAATGAGCATCTAGTAAATATTGTGCAATGTATGAAATGTGAAATTAAAGCAGAAACTGGAGGCTTTTTAAAGTTGTATTTCTTTTATTTGAAATGCTTTGTTGATTATGAAATAAAACTAAACTGATGTCAATTTTGATTCCCAGTTTATTTATTGAATAACCTGTATCTCCTTTTTACTTTGGTATTTTAACCCAATCTAGACCATTCTCTATACACTACTACTGAGACATAAGCCCTATTTGTATTAAAATATATAACAGAAAAAGGGTAACATAACAAATAAATTGAACAGGATTTTTCAATGAATTAACGCAGGTGAAAGATACGCAAGTGATTTGTTTAAAACATTTAAATTCTTATCTTACTATATAAATAAACAATTCCAGAATTATTTAATTAAGTTTTCTAGATGATAAACATTTTAAATAAAGGTGATATTAAAACTAGAGAAAGTTTGAAATGTTTAACAAATCTATGAAATAGGAAGGGGATACTTTTAAGAGCCAAAAGGATGGAATAAATTACAAATGAAAATATTAATAGCTTTGATTATTTAAAACACTCTGAAATCATGTTCATCAAAAGACTAATTTATCCAAAGTTTAAAAAAAAGCAAAAAAGAAGGAGGAGGAGGAGGAAGAGACGAGGGAGGAGGAGGAGAAGGGGAAGGAGGAGGGGCAGGAAGAGGACGAGCAGGAGAAGGAAAAGACTCACCGGAAATACAGCAAACAAATGGCCAATATCTTTGTTATGGTTAGGTCACACAAGTAGACATGAAAAACACTCAGTTCTAAATAGACAAAGGAGTAAAAGACCCAAACGGATCATTTACCAAAGACAAAATTTAATTGATTAACTAGTATATGGTGAAAGAACCAATATTACTACCAAGAAATTCCACATGTACATTTAAACAATACTCCCGAGTTTTTGTCTACCACCTTAGCTGATCATTTAAAAAAGAATGAATCTCTTTGCTCCTGACAAGTATACTGAGAAAGCAGTGCTCTCACACCTTTCCGGTGGCAAGATAAATTGGGACTGCCCCTTTGGAAGACAGTCTGATAAAATGGCCAGGAGCCTTGCACTGGACAGATCATGAAGTCTCATAGTCTGCTAGGTACTCACTTTCCTCTAAGAAATATGGCAATGAGCTTTTAGGGGGACCAATCCTGTTATACTGGCCATATATGACTGAACCAGAACATCCCATATCAGATGATGAGTAACAGACCAAATTAGATCTTTCCTGCTTTGAGGAGAGAAGGTCAGGATGAAGGGACAGAGTGGGAGAATTGTCCACAGCAAGACCATAAGAGACCTCGAAGGGAAAGAAGTTACTAGAATAGCAGAGACCTGTGGCAAAAATGCTGCAACAACCTTTTAGTAAACTCCCATTACTTGGGGTTACTTATATGTTTTTATGACTCCATAACTTGAAAGAAATTAATTCCCAAACCAGTCCAAGGAGCAGGTGATGAGAAATAGACCCTTAGCGTGTACACACTGGGATGGTTCTGCCTTGATCTAGGCAAGTGGGATCCTTGCCTTGGGCGACATGTCTCACAAGGCCCCACACTTTGGATTACTCACATGAAATTTTCTAAGTCACAACTCAGTATACAGGACTGGCCAGGCCTGGCAATGCTGTCTGGACAGGGCACCCTGAGGCTGGACCAGAACCCATGTGGGTCCTGATCCCTGTTTCTTCCCTTTAGGGGTGCTCTTTGATCCTCTAGCTCACGTGTGGGGTTGACTAGATGCCTCAGGAGCTCCACAGCTTTTATCTGTGGGGTATCCTGGGTCTCTATGGTTGAGCCTCAATTCCAGGAAGGCATCCTGGCAAGCAACTCCTGTCTGCTGACTGGGGCATATTTTTTTCATTGGAATCACATATTGGACAACCAGAATGGTGCTAACACGCTGATTGGGGGTAAGTCACTCAGAATGAAGAATCTTCATGTGCGTTGATTGGGCAATAAACAACTACTTAAGTACTTCTCAACTCTTTTAAAATATTCATAGAAAGATCACTATACCTCACATGTACCCATGAATTCTGTAAAACGTTTTTAATTAATTTTTTTAAAAAAGATAGAGTCCTGCAAAAAATATTTGCCCAGAGCCTCACACAACCTAGGTGTGTCCCTGTGCTGAGACCATGCCAGGAGACATAAGATATTTGCCTAATCTGATTTGGAAAGTAAACAGCTGACGCTTTGTGGTGGTAAGATGCTTGCCATTTCTGACTCTTGTGGTTCAGACACTGCAGTTACTGAAGAGCTTTGAGTACTGTCGCTGTAGATTTAGAGTGATTCCAAGGGGTGAAGCCATGCAAGAACAGATCTCTGATCTCTCTTACAGTCTAGGTAAAATAGAGAGCCGTTGTGTAAGTACATTAGCATATATGGTGGCACTTGTAAGGTATGTTGTGGAAAGGATGGATCCTAGTCCTAAAGTGGCTCATCAGGAGGAGATAGAACTTCAGGGCTAGTATGTGTCACTGCAGCCAGAAGTCCTTGCTGCTGGTAGCCTTCACTTTGAGACTGCAGAAATGGATACGTTTGTGAATTGTGGGATTTCTAGAATGCCAGAGACACCATGATTAAAGAGAGTCTTTATTAAAAAAAACTCAGGCTTTGTAGGTAAGCCCTGGTTTAGCTAATAGCTAAAAGCAGGTAGTGGGCGGACTGAAACTTAAATTGTATTCTTGGCTACAACGAGGATAGGAGAAGCTAGGACTGGCAGCTAGAAGTGACAGAAGCCTAATAGCCAAATGGTCATGGGAATCCCAGAGTAAAGGTATTCAGGGTATGATGGGAACAGCCTAAGATGTTTGTTCAAAGAGGAAGAACAAATCAAGAGACAATATTGACAAGATGCATGACAAAGAGTTAATGATCTCTACATAAAGAACTCATATGATCAATGGGAAAAATTATTACAGGAGAGAAACTAGGAAATTCACTGGTGAAAATGGACATAAAAGTTCTAAATAGAAAAGAAAATTCCATCTACACTGAAAGTAAGGAAAACTAAAAATTAAGAATCCACAAAGAACAGCACAAGATGTAGTAGACTTCTGGTAAGATTGACAAGGGACACCAAGAATAACATGCACTTTCCAGCCCAAGGACACAGTGTGAAATTGTAGAGAATCAGTTAAATGGAGAAAACTCAACAGGTAATGTGAATACCTAGCCTGGAGAGACAAATGCTGGAGACATGAGTGGGCTGTAGACCTGAGTAGGCCATTGGAAGGATTAAATCCACCTTACTCCAAGCAGTCGCCAATCAACAGATTTGACAGAGTTCAAGGAAAAATTACTCTGCCCGGCAGAGCCATTTGTTTTTCTCTCACAGGCTTTCCAGCAGAGATTATGGAAGTCTGAAGACAAATTTTCTTTGTACCTTCAGAGAAATACATATATATATATATATAAAACCTGTTTTACTACAACACATCTTTCTTTAATGTCAATTACCTTGTATGTAACTGGTAAATGGAATGATATCAGTATAAAGTCCTATTGGTTCATTTCGGATTTTTCCTAACACATTCATGTCTTGAATCCATCAGAAATAAACTTTCTCATATTAAGAAAAAGAGCCCTAGCAACATATGAAAACCACAAGAAAAAAGCTGAAGATCTACAGAAGTGCCTAATTTTAGCGCAAGTAGTGTTTGCTTTATTGACATCACAAGGCGCTCTGTTTTCCATATCTTAAGCTATCTGTCAAGGCTGTGATCATAGATGAAGAAGCTGCAAAAATATTTCTCCTATATCAAAACAATGGTTAATGAAGACAGCTCTCTCCTAGATCAGATTTTTAATTTGTGTGAAAATAGTCTCTTAGTAGAGAATTAAATGTCCTCCAAGACTGTGTCTTGAATGAGGGAGCATAAGCTTCAGGCTTAAGGCTATAATGGATTGATTGACTTACTCTGAAGCTAAGGGCAAATGCTGTTTAGAAATTTAACTGCACTCATATTATTATTAGGATTGCTATTAGTTTTTGTTAGTTCTCTAGTTACAAAGTTCCACAGGTCTTTTAGGTTTTTTGAGAGGATTGCTCCTAATATTATTCTATCTATAAGCAGTGTTATTTTTTTAGTGCTTGATTTTGTAGAGCCTGAGATTTTTTTAGGAATGCACATATAGTTTTAGAGTAAAAACGTAAGCACACAGGTACATGTATATACATACATATGTATATATGAAAAGTTTCAGAAGTTAAGGAATATTCCCCTAATGAGAATGTCATATAACCAAAATAGCTGGCTAAACATTAGGCAGTGAACCAAGCTGAAATCCAAGTTAGATCTACCACACATGCAGGAGAATCTCCCAAAGTGATGGAATTGACCACAGTTGAGGGAAATGCCACCAATTAAAGGAAAAACTACAGAGTCACAACTCAGACTGCAGACTCCCACTGCTTTATCTGTTCAGCATACTGAATATTCAAAGCTACACATTCTGCCCTCCATCTCAGGGGCTCTGCAGAAGAACAAAAGGGCCCCAGGTAAAGAAGTAAGGACACAAGAGATTCCACCACACTGTAATTGGGGACACAGCAGATGGGAGTAGAGCTTTCCTTGTATTAGCTCTCACTGGTAATCCTTCTGAGCTGGCTTTTCCATATTAGATGATTAGAGGAGTATCTCAAGGGAACCCCAACAGGGAGGAAACCAGGCTTTAGAAGCAAATGAAATAAACTGTAATCATGGATTCAAATGCGAAGTCTCTTTCTCTTTCTCTCTTATGTATGCATCTCGTCTCTTTCTTTTTTTAACGTAAAAAAACATGTTGATCACACAGTACAGTACGGGGTGGGGGGTGGGGGGGTGAATAAAGCCAGAAATTTGCAGAATTAATTAGCTACTAGTTGATGGGAGCAAGAGAGGGATAGTTTCCTTATCTTTCATAGCATGAGAATACAGGACACACTATTTTGTCTGCCAAAACATTTGCTATGCCAAAAACCACATTCCCTCGCCTGGCTATCTACCCACATGATTATGGCAGGAACAATCATTGCACCAAATGTAACCTCACTGATTGGTCTATGAGAAAGTATCTGATCAAGCAAATCCAGTGGCCCTTTGCAAAGGATTTGGTGGGAGGGATCCTGGGTCAGGCCAATATCGCTCAGATGGCTAAAACTATAAGAAGTAAAATTTAAAAGCTCTTTTCTGCCATATGGTAAGAAAGAAATTAAACCAATCCACAGAGAGAAGCAGAAAAAAAAAAGAAGTGCCAATGGCTTTGAAATTCTTAGTCCCTGTAGCTCCAGAAGGCTGGCTGTGTACATCCTTCTCCTTCCTATGGCTGAGTAATGGACTCTTTCTGGGATTCCACTAGATACCACAATAGCTTACTAGCAAATTCCCATTTTTATATAAACCAAATTGGGTTAGATTACAATAACTTGCCAAAAAGGTTTCTAACTAAACAGGTATTTAATATACACTGCTTTATTTCTGAAACATAAATTGAGAAATATGGGTATAAGCATATTATGAGAAAGTATATCAGCAACTGCTAGTAAAATTAAGTAGAGTGTATCTGTCTTAGGAAAATAGGTATGTAGACAAATAAAGAACAGATGATATAGAAAATGGTAGAAAACAAAGGAAATACAGTAAAAAGTAAAAAGTGAAAGCAAAAGATAAACAGTCAGATTTAAAATGAAATCAATGACATTCTTTATGAAAGTAAGTACAAATGAGATAAACACACACAAAACAACAGGCTTCTGTTGAATCAAAGATACCAACCGTAAAGCCAATTGTAAAGCTCGCCTAAAATGAAGTCATTCAGAAAAGTTGAAAATAAAAGGATTGACAAAGGTATATTAGAGTACACCTATTACCAATATCTGAAAAAGTTGAATTTGAGAACGTAGGGGAGGAAGAACTATTCCTCTACCCTCTACGTTCTTCTGGCGGGTCTAAGAATTAAATCGAGAGGGAAAGAATAACAGGAGAAAATCAAATAAATTTAATAACCTGTACACATGGGAGAAACCAGGAAAACTGAGTAACTCGCCAAAATGGCAGATGCCACCGCCTTAAATACCATCTTCAGCTAAAGACAAAGGAGGACGTTAGGGGCAGTGGTTTGGGACTTCAAAGGGGAGGAAGGCAACTCACATGGAGAGGGAAAAGCAAATGTTTGGTAAACAAATGTTTGCCATACCTTGCAAAGACAATGTGACACGGGGAGGACTTCAGTCAAATGAGTCCTGTGAGGTTCCTCCCTGTCTATCACACCTAGTTCATATTCCATTATAGTTATCTTATGGGGATTGCTCCTTCCTGGAACAGGCCTTCTATCTTAAATTCTTTTAGGCAGTTAGGAGGAAGGTCAAATTTTCTTTCTGAGTCTTTCGTTCTTAGAAATAACCAAGCTAAAGAGATACATTTTAGTGTGGAAAATTCTGATTCTCCACAAGACAAAACATGTGAAATAGGATAAAGAGTGTTCTTTTACAATATTAAAGAACATACTTCCAATGAGGATATAAGTTATCTTGAATTTTAGGTAGCAGGTAACAAAAGACCAGAAATGTCTTTGTAAAACAAAATACAAACATAGTGAGGGATGTAAAAGAATATTTGAATATATGTGGAGGACAGGTCTTATTTATGGATAAGAAACCTCAATATTTTAGGCTATTTTATACCTAAATTCATTTATACATTCAGCATTATTTTAGTCAGAATCCCGCCCAAAGAGCTTATGTTTTGTTTTGCTTTTGTGTTTATTTTTATTTGTCTTTTAACTTAGATGAAGATAGGAAGTCATGTGGATATAAAAATTAAGAAACAAAGTTATCAAAATTCTGAGAACGAAGAGTAATGAGGAAAGACTTGGCCTCCTAGATATCAAAATTTTCTTGGGGTCAGCCCAGTGGCGTAGTAGTTAAGTTTGTGTGCTCCGCTTCAGCGGCCCGGAGTTCGCAGGTTTGGATCCCAGGCGCAGCCGTACGTACTGCTTATCAAGCCATGCTGTGGCAGGCGTCCCACATATCAAGTACAGGAAGATGGGTATGGAAGTTAGCCCAGGGCTAATCTTCCTCACACAAAAAATATATACATATTCTTAAGGTTAAAATAACAATTAAAAACTCATATGAAGAAAAAAACCTCAAAGGAAAATAATGTGCAAACCAACCAAACAGAATAAACAATACAGAATAGAACCAGGTATATGTGGAAAATTAGTTATGATGAGGGTGGAATTTCTCATAAGTGAGAAAAAATGATTAT